>NC_057942.1:32778024-33078024 GCF_018555375.3 Anguilla rostrata | reverse complement strand
TTTTAAAATTTATTTTGCCTTTACACAAAGTCAGGTTGGCTTATTTGAATATACAGTATATGGTTTTACCTAATCATTGTCTGAGTCAGACAATTCATTAGTGGAAGTGAACGTGGGAGGACAGTTAATTTCCAAAGCACGCTAAACTGCATTGCCCAAACCTCACAAATTATGCAACTGCCTCACCGTTGAGCAGCAGTGGAGTAACCAAGGAAACCACATTAGCAGGAGGGAAGACACACATCAAGGTTTAAGCTCAGATATTGTGATTTGAAAGGGAAAACTCCGAAGCCAGTGTCTGTCTCTGTTGCTTGTAAGATCAGTAGTATTAATCCAAATCTGCTACTTAAAAGGAGATGCCATATAGGTGCTTCCATTTTGCTACAGCATGTCCTTAACCCTTCAAGGTGTAAGATCACAAGTATCAGATTAGTATGTTCTTAGCTGAACATTCTAATGCCGATGTAATAATCACTACTCGTAATTGAATGCAATGGAGTTCTAGAACACTGGCTTAGAATTTTGAAAAAAGAAAACATTCCAAAATACCTTCAAAGGGATTATGCTGGAAGATTTCCAAATTAGCTTGTTTTTTAAGAACACAAAAGCAGTGCATGACTCGTACTGAATGTCTGAATTCATGGCAGAAGTTTTGAAAGCCCCGCTTACACCCCCACACACACTCCAGTGCACATTTCCTTCTGCACATCCCGGTGACAGGTCCATCCACCCCCACCACCGCCTCCCCTGCTGCCACCACCGCCCCCCTCACCCCCAACAGGCCAGTTTACAAGAACTCACACCGGTTTTACCACAACAGCCACTACAAATTCAACGCCGTGCCACACTGGTGAGACATTCCTTTATGCATTGCTGCTCTTCAAGGGGTATTAAACAACAAATCATGTTTTTTGAGTTCTAAAGCAAAGTACCTTGTCTCCATTTGACACATCATATTAGTCCAACTGTTTAAAAAAAGAATAATAGTAAAATCTAATTAAGCCCTTCCACCGCATTTTGTACACTGCCAAGCAAACGTGAAAAGTTCTGTTTTGTTTCACCTTGAACCCAGCTCAATTCTGTGACATAGAACTCTGTAAAAACCTGATTTTACGTAACCAAGTCAACACCCCTTCTCAGACACACCTCTTGATTGATGGGTAAGTATTATCTATTCAACCCTACTGCACAAATTACCCAGCTCATTTCAAACCACCTGCTGTCAAGTTGTGACAGCCTGGACAGTGTTTTTTCTGTTTATATTAGCATAAGTAGAAATCCTTTCTGGCCTTTCCTTGTTACATTCCAGTTTCTATATCGTTCTTTAACTCAAAACTGTACATAGCTTTTCCAATTGTAACACTTGTTTTTTCTATTCGTAGTATTTTCCAATTGTAGCATTTTTTTCAGCTGCAGCGAGTCTGGCTGTTTTCTCATTTTAGCTCAGATAGCTAGCATGGGTTTCACTTGTAGCATTCATAGCTGTCAGACCACCACCAAGTTATTCACAAAATGATATCATTAAGATTGCTTCCGTAGTTAAATGTTCAAAGTGAAACCTATGGTCAGTTAGCTAACGTTCATCTACTTTTCATGGTCATGGACCATTGTAGTAGTTCCTGGGGACGTAAATAAGTAAACATCAGGAAGACGTTGACGAAAGTAAGCTTGGTTACCATGTCGAGTGGACGCTGATTATGCAAAGAATTATGCAAACGCAGCTATTGTAGTAATGGCATGTCTGATTTCTATGCATATGCAATAATGTAAACACAAGGGTAAACTGAATGTTCCCAATAATCGGGGTACTGGTTTGGATGTAAACTTAGCCAGTGTTACAGAGTGAGGATGCAACACTCCTGTACTGAATCTGCACCGTGCTAGCACTTGCTCTGACTAGCGCCCCCCACAGGGAGATACATTATTTTCCGTAGCATCGTCCAGGGAGGGAAGGGTTTGGCCGTTTCTAATTTCTAAGCAATGACCTTCCGCACACAGGCCAGCACACTTCCTCAAGCTGCACAAGGAACCGTCTCGCCCTGACTCACGATCCCGCAAGCTCAGCTTTTGCGGTTTGCAGTGTGAAGAGCAAGCAGAAGATGCCATCACATTCTGACAAATACAGCGTACGTGCTTGTCTGGGTTCTGTATGGACCTGTGGACTGATACCCCCACTCGCCTCACCCTGTCCATCCTCTCTAATCCACTTCCCTGTGCTTTCGGTGCATCAGTGCTTCCCTGAATGAAAGTCTTGGGCTGTTTTTTCTTCTTCTTAAACTTCTCAGTCTTAACTGAATAGGCCAGCTCTGATTTGTTTGCTTAATGTAACTGAAGATATAATGACAGGTTTTATAAAGAAGTGGTTAGTCATGTACATTTGTTGTCATGTTGATGTTAGTGAGCTTATGCTATGTTTAGAAGCAAACAAACACATAGTAATATCCATCACATAGAAGATAATGATAAATAGGAGGCATTGCAGGTATGCATTTTTCTTTAATTACTGGGGAAGGTCATTCCACATGTCACTGGGATGCAATTTAGTCAGTTTCTGTGGATTTAAGGCAACAAAGAGCACATTGTGCGCGTCGGCGAGAAAGGCAAGCGGTCATCGAGAGCAAGTGACGTTCAAACGCCGAAGGCATTCCCCGGGCTTCCCTGGACTTCTACCAAATCAATGCAAATTCAGACGGCTGCATATTACGCATCCAACAGCACTGCCCAACGGCAGAACACAAGCCGGTGGAGTTTCACCTTTCCGTGCTTTCTCCACAACGTGCCGACGTACAAAAGCACCAGCGGATCAGCTTACGTCAAAACAACTCTGCGCGTCTTTAAAAACGGCAACCCTGACAAATAACACGGAGGGGACCCATCCTGACGTGCGGAAGAGCCCCTATGTCCACAGAAACTAACCTTTACCTGCTATCTGTGAGGCCTTCTTTGTGTCATGGTGGGAGGGGTCCTCTGGGGAAGAGGTTTAGCGCACTGATTTCACTCTCCCTCCCCTCCGCCTGTTTGAGGACTCCCTGCTTAAACGAAACAGTCACACTTTAAGTCCACTGAGGAGCTCTTTGTAAGGGCAGCTGAGCCTAAGTGATATTGAGTTTCATGACTGTGGATTTTTATAGCTTGTCTCATTTTACGCTAGTTGCAATTTTTTCCCCCCTACAAACATAATGCTGAGCTAATGTTTCAGAACCAATAGAGCAACCTTTATTGTGTGTGCGCAAGATTTCTGAAGCATATTGGCTCAAGTGTTTCTTTTACGATCCTTCAATGCATTGTTTGTTTGCTTGGCAAAATAAGAGCAATGCATTAGAAATGAAGACATTCTGACATTTTAAATGAATTGAGTAAAACTACCTGAGGAAAGGCCTCTCTCCAATGAGTGATAGATGAAGGCGCTGAAATGCTGTAGTGCTGAAGTGCTACAAATGAAAATGACTGGAATGATTGACCGGAGCAGGGATTCTGCAGAAACGGACCTGGAACTGAAACTGCTTAAGAGCATTCCGCATTCCTTCAGAGAAATACCCAGAATTCATTTCAAGATATCAGTGGCAGTAACTAAGCAACGGTAGCAGAAAAAAACAGAGCTGGCAGTCTGGAGCACCGAGCAAAGTTAAGTGATAGAACTCATAAGCTGCCGAGAAATGCACTCACCGAGGGACCGTGGAGCAGAACACGAATTTATTACTGATAACCAACACAGCTGCCAAGGTAATAACCAACCTTTGTACAGTGACACAGCTCCTGCCCTGAGGATTCACTGCATTCCAGCTAGAATGCCTTTTCTGCAACAGTAAGAGAATATGGCGTAAAAGGGTCAATGGGGGATTTAACTTTTACTGCCATTGTCTCCATTTACAGTTATTCCGGAAAGCAGAATAGAGATGGCTGAGATAGAAATCATACTTGACATTCTTGATGTGCCCAATCTATGTATCTATGTGAAAACAGCTGGGTTGCATTTCTAACATACAGGTTCCATTACTTTTTAGTACATTCAGTCTTTCTCTCCCATTAGTACAGAAAATGCCTGTCAGAAGAATCTCCAGTGGAACACAGCGCGAATGGTAAACTACGTGAGAACGGGAAATTATGAACATGCCTCACCTGACAATCCCATTGTGCATTGCACCATTGTGTTCGTAAATAAAGGCCTCGGGAATTTCAAATATGATTAGCAAAAACGATTCCAAATGAGAATTATTCTTAATTACCTTTCTCTGTGTATTTTTAATTAAAAAATTTTTTGGGGGAGGGTACTGTAAAATGCTTTTCCATAATTCAGAGATTATACTTACTCATAAGATGACTTGTCAATAAGGGTTATTTAGTAGTACATACTGGGATTTCTTTGAGAGCCCTATTGTCCCAGTTTAGCTTGAAATAAAAATACCACAAAATACTGGTAGTGGGCCATTTAGAATGACGATAAATCACTAAAAAGCTCACTGAACATCAAACGTCAATGACTAAGAATCAAACTGGACAGGGAAAAAAAGCACCCATCAATTTACATGATGTTCCAAGTACAACCCATGCATTTATTCATGAAGATGACGGTTTCCATGACACAGCAGAGTCTGGCAGTCTGAAACCAACACCTGACTAGAACCACTGTGCTTACAGTAACAACGCAATCCCCATCTTTGAACAGTAGGGATGAGCGTTACCGTTAATCCAGTATTCGAATGCTTCATAGCTTCCATGGAACAAATATTAAAATAACCACCCCCACTCCCCCCTACAAGTGCTGCACAAAATAATGAATTTATGCAACAACATCTGCATTCCCCCACACTTTCGTCAGACAAACCAATAAATTACCCAATCTTAATTTATGCACAGTTCTTAGGCTCCTCTTCATGAATAAAGATGAAAAGCGGATAAGCTATGGATCCTTATTCATCTTTTCTTAATTAACAAGGATTCTAAAGAACGATCAGAGTAACCAATTTGCGCCTACGAACAATCGACTAATCAGACGGCTGAGGAACTAAATTGGCCCCGTCCCCTAGTGCGCGACGCGTTTAAGTTTAAATGGCCGAAGCACGTGACGGGCCCGCCTCGATTTGCCGCAGGCCGGGAACGTGCGATTACCGCGGTTCATCACTCCCAAACAAAGCAGCCGGTATGTGACGCCCTTCTCCTGCGGGTCCACTGTGATTACCGGGCTGGCTTGTTCCTCGCACAGCCAATTCCTCCAGCCGCTCAGAAGTCCACATATGACTGGAGACCGGAAGGGGGGGGAGGGTGGATGAAGCTGGATTCACTATCCCTCCAGGCAGCCCGATCAACACGCGCGATACGTTACCCATGATTCCTTCCTCCCTCGTGCTACCCTTTGTATCAGACTTGCCATTAATCACGCCACATTAGAGTCGATGACAGCGAGCGGAAGACTGAGGTTTGGCTGCACGCTAGTATCTCCGCTACGTGGGCCCTGACATACATGGTCGAGCTTGCGGAATGCGGAGGACTGCGAGACACTGGGGGCAAGCCGGATTCTGGGCGTTTGGGTCCCGGTGAATCGGAACCCTGTCCGTCCCCGCCTCGATATCTTCACATTGTGTGAATCCGGCGTTGGATAGTGCTAAGTTTGGGCTGTGTGGTGCTTGGCAAAGCCAGGTCTCCCAGTACACTGTACAGAAAATGCATTCCGGCGCCCTACCACCCCCCACCCCCGTTAGCGCTAACATGCATGGACAGCCACGGCTCTCTCTCCACTGTCTCCAGTGGACTCGTGCTGTGCCTCCTCCAGGCGATCTCATTAGGCTCATGCTAAGACACCGGGGCTCAGCTCCCGTCCCCTCACCCCTCAACCCCCCCCCCCCCCACCGGCTTCTTAGCATGAGCACTTAGCCGCCGTCGGCACGTTCCCTCACGGCGCATCTTCTGAGAGAGAAGAACAAGGTTGGTTTGTGGAAAACCCTACAAAAATCTACAAAAAGCCAGCACGCTGATTCAGCTACATCGCTGGGATGATGACAGCTGCGACCCTCCCTCACACGAGACCCTGCCAGGGGAAAAGCACCAGATATGACATGCTATTCCTCCAGCCCAGAGCAGCCGCCGACTTTCACTTCACTGGTGTCCGTCTTCAGTTCTCATACCCTCCCACACAATGGCAAGACAAATCTAGGTCACCCTGTGGGAAATGTTTTGCATGTTACGCATCGCATTCCACAGTTGTGTTCCGCCTTTGCGTCGAACCTGAAGCGCGACTGGCGAGTGTTCACTCCCTTAGTAATGTGTAGTCACGTGTAATGCGCTTTTTTTCCGTGCTGGTCACAACACAATCCCTTTACAGAAAGACACAAAAACAAAAAACTATGCGTTTGTTCTAGGACAATGAGTGGGCGGGCACCGTCGTAGGCATGTACCATCCCTGTACCTCCCCTCGGGCCACAGACACAGGAGGACAGACACACACACTCGCGCGCACACACACATACACAAACACTCACACTAAAGATATGAGAAAGAGGACCAATTAGTACGAAGAGACAATGGGTGCAGCCAGCCTGCCCGACAGCCCATCGGCAGCAGTGCGATGGAAGGCGATGTTGACACAGATATCAACACGCCCCACACAGCACCAAAGGAATCTCCGCAGACACGTTACTAGCGATGACATAACCGCCGCGTAACACTCTCTCAGCTCCGTTTCGATGCGGATGACTCGGCAGGACTTGTTACTGATGGGGACTCAACAGCCGCGTATCCGCGCTTTTAATGGGCAGACCTGCCTTAAACTCAACTGAGAAGATGTACCGCCATCATGAATTCACCTACACTCAAGTGAACAGCTTCTTCCTGTAGCGTTTAAAAAAACAAAACAAAAGTAGTTGGAACAAGCCCCAAAAAGTATGTCTGTGAATCCATTGGATGATTTGAAACCACTATGACCTAATCCCATCGCGTGACTTTCACCAATTAAAACACTGGAAATGTTTATTACGCATTAATCACACACTGAAAAAGTACAATACAAGCAAAAACATTAATCAATGGGGCAGTTTGCAAGAAGCAGTATTCATTAACCTTTTTCAACTCTTCCTTTTTCAAACAAGAAGGCATATGGACCACCAACAGATCTTATGTACCAGAGGTCGAGGGCAACCACACACATTCTTCTAGAAGTTTTTTCGAAAAGTTACTCGCATTGAGAGGATGTCATTAAAGACGGAAATGTCACTCAGGAGCTCTACTGAGGGAAATTAGCCAACAACCCAGGGCAGGGCTGCTGTCAAGGGGGGGCAACTGGGTACATTAGGAGGAGTCATGGGCCCAACGATCCGTGAACTTGTGCTAAATGTTATTGCCCTGGGCCCAGGAATAATATAATAATATCATTTTGTTACGGGGCGATAATTTCACCCAGCAGCCTCGATCCTGGGAATTTCCATCACCTTGAAGAAATGGGCAACACTCTGGGACCTGGAGCTTTGTGGATCTGAACTGATCAGATCCACACTGTGAGCACTCAGGAAGGAGGTTAAATTCATTCATATTAATTCTGGATTTATCTTCTTAAACTGGACACATGAACTATGAGTAAGACATAATTTACAATGCAAAGACACACACTACAAAATCTCTCTTTACTGGAGATGAAACACAAAAGACAGAGGAGAGCATCTCGTTTATGAGGCTAGAAATTGTCCATTCATAAAAATGGTGCAATCACACAACGCTGATGGATTTATGGTACAACTTCACTCACCTTTTAAAAGTTAAAGACCTATAAAGTACTTTGCCTCCCCCCACCCCGACAATGTGGCTATAAGAAAGCGATAAAACATTTTTAAAGCGCTATTCTGAGATCAACTGCGGCAGCGCGATTGAAAACAGAACTGCGCGGCACAGTCAGCGGTACGTGACGGTCAGCGCGTGATCTTCTTTTAAACGACTGGATACTACAGTACGAACTGCGGTCCCCGCTAGCCTTAGCGGGTCCTCTACACTGGGCCCGATTGTGACTGCGCTAAACTGGGACCGTGAATGCCAAGCAAGAAAAGGCTCAGAGGCTCATTCAAGAGCCCCCCCCCCACCACCACCCTCCATTATGGGGACCACCCGGGAACGGGGTCCCCGAGAAGAAAGGGTTCCCCTCGAGTCCCAGCGTTCTCCGGCCAGCAGCTCAAAGGCCCAATGAAAGGGGGAGCTATATGTGTTTAACCTCCGAGGCCGGACGCCCACACATCGCCGCTCTGACGCTCGGCCGTTAACGCTTCCCGGCCCGAAGACGAGCCGGGAAAGCCCGGCCCTTCACGCCCATTCTGAAGGTATGATCAAAGGCCAAGCCAGCACTTACTGATGGCGTCAGGGCGGGCGTAAAAATCCCAAGAAATTAGACAAGGCTGAGGGCCACGCCGCTTTGTCTTCAACTTAGTGGACCTTAACTTCGAGGAATGGCTGTAAAGGCAGCCTTACTTGTTTTGAGATGGAAACATCAGTCTGAAGTTTGCCGATGGCTGCAACTGACAAAAGAGAATGTGAGAATGCTTGCTTAAACAATTGAGTGCGCTAGCAATGCTGATGAATCCTTCATAAAATTTCCTTTCAGCTATGTGGAAGCTTAAGAGTATACGCGCCATGCTAATTCACAGAGATGGAAAAAGCATAGCTCCTAACACATAGCAGTTTGAGCCCAGTAAGAATGTGCAGAGAATGTTCGACACTAACCTGCATATATTAACACCTGTAATTGCAGAATAAACACTATGCCTATGAAGACCAAAGAGGCATGTTCTACCCTGACTTGCAACAAGTCTACTCATGCTTCTTGTTGCTTATGTAACAAACAGCACACAAAAAATATGGCCCAAGATCAAATTTAAGCGCGGAGGATTCAGACTGAACCTCCCTTCCTCCTGTTCTCACAAAAACCAGAAGAGTAATTAAATGTCATGTAACAAACGTCTCTCTAAAATCTGAGCACTTGCTAAAGATTCAAGTCGTTATCCCAGCTTTTAATCGGAAAGCACTTGCAATGTTCCAGAGCAGGCCGCAGAGATTTCCCTCGCATCACATCCCTGCCGGGTAACTTTCAACAACCTTCCCTGCGAATGCTGAAGCCTGCCATTCAAACTCTATGTAGAATGTATTACTGCACCGAGAGTTGAATGACCAGATGTTCAACAGAAAGACTACAACACCACTCTACAGTGCCAAAAGAGTGATGGGTTTTATATCAAACAGGAAGGAGGCTGTTTTTTAACATGCCAGCATTGACTCTAGCGTTGTGCTAATCCCTGTCAATAAGGATACTGGCTGCATTTCAGTGTCAGATAATAACTGATCGGTAAGGTCCAACGGGAGTAGGAAGGAGTACTGAATGGCTTATGGTAGTGTAGAAAGCACCTATGCATACTGGATGCAAAAAGGAGTGGGGGAATCTGCCATTTTAGCATCTTTCTTGAGTATGCCTGGGTTGTAACAAATACTTTCTGAAATGTTTCATAACTTTTTTGTAGCCATTGTTAATATCCTTTTTTTAAATTGTAGAGTAATAGCAACAGGAAAAGGAGAAAGTCTGGGAATGCAATTCTGTGTTTTTCCATGTTTCTACTGTTGTAGAGGTTTTCATGCATTTTTGGGTATAAGATCGTCCAATACATGTAAAACTGTTTCAACTTACAATTATATATACAATACAAACAAATTATTTATGACAAACAAATATGAATTTTTCCAGACAGTACAGTTTTTGTATGAGAGTTGCTAGGTGCACATAGCAAGATGTTTTTACAACCATGACTATTGTTCCAACAGAAGTGCTTTATGAACAAGAGATAAGACTGAATAATAAAGATCCTGAAATCCTGTACAAGGAATGAACATGTAAAAATATTTCAGGAGAGTTGAAGTGCCAATCGTTTCTGATTATATTGTGGTTGCCAGTTTAAACACTGTCATAGGGTATAGGTCAACTGTATTGAGTATATTATCTGCCAAAAGACAGAGAGTTAAGTTTGCAGTATGTTTCTGGAAATAACAATAGAAGCAATGAAATGGGGGGATCAATGAAATTGAATGAGTTTTTGTGGTGCATGTGGCTCATTTGCATAATCCAATCAATGAACAGGAACAAGCTGAGCCTCACTATCTTTTCCAACAAAAGTATTTTGAGTGATCATAAACACCGGCTTTGATCAGCAACATTGAATGAATAAAGCTCCCATCACAACAGGACAGAGGAACCGATGTAAATGGCATTGTGCTGCCCACAAAAAAGTCACTCTTTAAATGACCACAATGATCAATTTAACTGCAGATTAAACCAGTGGAATCCTTCAGAACGGAAGCCAGGGCGCAAAACACAAAGTGGTGCCCAACTGTCCATAATCAATGAACGTATGGAAATCGATAGCATCCCAGACAGACACCCAGGACTGGATCAATCCTAATTTGAATTGATCCCAGGGGTCCAGGTCTTCACACATTCGGTTTCACGGCTTTCTCACAGTTCCGTTTCTCATCAGTAACGCAACACCTTTTCAGAGTTACGCTCCTCTCCTCCCCCAGTAGAAAGCCAGCTGAGGGGGGCAGCCTCAAAACCACCTTAGCGCCTGTACACATGACAGCATAACACAGCCTAGTGGGGTACAACTTACAAGCAAAGTGCCGGTAGAGACTATTACACAACCTGGTGAGCACAATTCAAGTACATGTGTCCCTCTGGATTGACAACAAGAGCATCTGCAATATTGTTTTCTGAATTCTTTCAGTCAACAGACATCCGAGAAGACATCCATCCAGACATCCATCTCCCCTTACATTATGTAACATTATATAATGCAATACATCTATTTTCTGGTGGTATGTTACCTGTTAAATGCACAGGAAAAAAAAAAGATTTATCTCTTCCTGCCCAACAGTAGGGTATTCAGACAATATTTCTACCACATGTCTTTTCCAATAGGTAGTGTCAAACAAATAATCTTGTGATGCAAGTTCCAAGATTCAATCTATTCAAGAAAGAAAGTGCTTCCACACACCAGGTTGCACACTATCGTGTCAATATCCATCCTTGTAACGTTTACAATGAAAATGAAGCTCCCTGCTCTCAATAATTCCTTGTAGCATATAGTCCCCTAATGTCTGTCATAATATCACCAAAATAATTCTGCAGACGTCTGGGCACAAGCAGCTGAGACTGAACTCTGCGCTCAGAGTTTATTGTTTCATTACCTGCTGAAAATGATCATCTTCATATTACACACCATGCTCACTGGATGAAACATAGCCTACTGTGCACTACAGCCTCACTGTAATGATCTCTTTCCATCATTCAGAATTCAGGGTATTATTTTGATAGCTCTGGATTAACCCAAATATCCTAATACAAGGTTAGATTACATTGTAGCCTACTTATATTTACTATTATCTTCTTAACATTGGGGGAATAACTTGGGTCGGAGGGGGTGGGGGTAAGAACAAAATATTTCAGATATGGCTGATAGTTTATATAACTGAATACAAGCGCAATATGTCTAACCATTTACCAAAAAACACATTTTGTCCAGTATCTCAACCTAATGCGTGCACTACAATGCCATGACTAAGCGCTGAGTAATCCTTGTGTACATCAATACGCTGTTCCAAGGACGGTTAGTTGCTGTTAACAGGCGATTCATTTAATGCTGGTAGTCACTTTCAAAATATGAACAATTAGCCAACATGTGTTGCTACAGGACAGCATCAAAGGGTAGATGCAATGACTGCTTCTATAATCGTGGACGCTGTTCAAATTTACATTAAAAAACATAGTCGCCGTTGTTTAAATTCCCTGATGAAATTGCACTGAAATCACATGCAAAATCAACTCTGGTTAACACAAAAATACCGGACAAACATGTCTCAAGACCTGACTTTTACGAAAAAGGACCAATTTGCTCAAGGTAGGTTACACAAATGCAGCTTTAAGGTAGACGCTATTCTACATCCACGATACCAGTCAAACCATGCAATACCACACCCAATTCAGCTGTTAAAAGAAAGAAAGAAAAAAAAAAAACCAAAAGCACCTACCTTCCAAGCTCATCTCCGATTTCGTAATAGTCCTCAACATTCTCTTGGTTGAATATGGTCATGGTGATAGGCGCGACCTGTCCCGAAAATCCCAAATCAGCGCCAGCCGCTCTCTCAGCAATCCATTTCTGTCAACCTCTTGACATTTTACGGCGAACCCCTCTCATATTTGCTCTACAAAGGGAAGATAACAGGAGAGCGTAAAACATACAATTGTAATCATATTTACACGCCGCCAGTCTTAAACCTGTTTGCTATCCATGGGGAATGAATAAATGTTTCCTGTATTTCTGCTTTTACTTTTCATTAGAATACACTTCAGTCGTCTCTGACACACGCACCTTCTTCAGCGGTGTCACGACTCAGTTCCACCGACAACAAAGATCATTTTTAGGATCATGAACAGTTTCAGCCTTTCCACGACAGGAATGAAGAAACTCTGTCATTCGCAGAATAGCGTTTAACCAAAACCAGGAAGGCAAACAGACTCACCATAAACGCTCCGCGCGTTGCCTAGAGAACACAGAGATGTGTTTGGGAGTGCAGTTCTTACGTTACCAGTACAATACGAATTGTTCGTAACGCACCGAAATCTGAAATTTCCTGGAGCGAAGCAGGTGTAAACCTTTTGCATTAGTGCACAAAGCGCATGAAATATACAGGCTCACGTTTTTATTAAAAACAACAGCTGTACTTAACCAAACAGACTAATTAAGTCGGCTTCGGCCTTTTCTTTCATTTCACGTAAAGAAGTAACATAAAAGCACCAAAACACAAGAACCCAATAACAGCAGAAAAACAGAAGTACCTTCGACTGTCCACATCCGTCAGCTTCCACTTAGCGGGTACTCCCTGCTCGCAACGCGTTGAAAGGACGAACGTTTTTCCGCGGAGACATTAAAAAAGCAATGTTGCAGGAAATACGAGCATTGTAACAATGTACTACTGGTGGTGTGTGGCGTTCTCACTGTGTGTTCAGTGTAATGTTATAGCCTACACGGCGCTGGAGTGCTTTTGGACTCAAGGAGGCAGCATAGTGCGCTTACCCAAGAGGAAATACACTTCGGCTAAACCAATAGCAATTTCTTTCAAAACGATCTAGCTTCTTTGGAGTCATTCGAAAGAGTCTCCATGAACAAAATCGAAAGTGTCGGACCCTCACCTTAGTCGAAACAAATCTCGAAAAACTGGCTTATCCATTTCAATAGCGCTGTCACTGTTTATTTTGTTAACAGGACTGTCCATATCAAAACCACGTACTACCGCAAATACTGGCGGAAATAGGTAATTACGCAAAACAAACCACACACCACACGCACATCACAAACAGAAACACACACAGCTCTTTAAAATACGAACCGTCTGTTCCAGCCCTGCTATATTAAATATAAATAGACAATGTGTACTTCCATTTGGAAAGCAATGATTCGCCTTATTACATATAATAATATTACTAGGATGTAAGTGTATGAGCAATTTAATGGAAGAAAATGTACATGCAAAAATGACAGCGTCATGACCTTCTCATCATCAAAGGTATGACAGGAATATCGCACTTAAAAATACGCAAAAATAAAACTTTAATTATTAAAAAAGGGAAAGGGTGAGTGATTTTGAGCAGGTACAAATTGCCTTAAATGAATTAACAGAATTTTCAATAACATTTCACTGGGACATTGTGGCCTCTTCCGTGTAAATGAATGTTGTGGTTACAAATACGTACTATACGTAGATGGAGGGGAAGTTGTCAAATGCATATATAGACAAATTCAAAAGTTCATTTATTTAAGTCTACTTGACATTGCATCCCTACTATCGTGCGTGGTTTACCAATGTATTGTTAGACTAAGCTAATTTCCTGTGGAAATACCTGATATCGCCTCCAGTAAAATTAGTCTGAAGCTAAGGTGACTCAGTGGAAATGTGGTCTATGATCAGAGTGGAGCTGTGATCTTGGCTCGGTCCTGACATCAATGTTAAGAGTAACAACTTTGTGGTAAGAATATGGTCAACAAACAATGTTGTGCCTCAGCTTTTCCTGCCTGACAAACTAACTGAGGCTAGGCCTTGTTTGTACTTGGGTGCACTCAGATGGGAAACCTCCTGGAAATACCAGGTTGTTGCTAGAGGTGGCACTGGTGGGCCAGTATGGAGCAGTCTTAGTAGATGTCCAGTGCAGTAACCAGGATACCGCACTGTAGGAGACACCGTCTCACTGCGGACATTGAAGATTTAAACTAACTTATCCGAAGAGCAGAGGTGCCCAGTGTCCTGCTAAAATTCCCAAACTCACAATTCCAGGCATTCCCTACCTGGCTTTCTTTCCCCAGGAAGTCCTTAGGTGACCTTCCTTCCAGGTAAAAATAATGTTAATGGCACCACAAGCGCTGCTGCTGAGCAACGGGCTCTTGTGGTTACGCTGATCTGCCATGCATCCTCAATATGGGGACCACATGTTCAGTCCTCTGCTGTCTGGAAGACGTGTTTTTGTACCGTTTTCCATGGCTCTTTGCTATCGGACAGAGTGGGTGGGATTTTAGCCCTCCATGAAGTCAGGATCAGTAGCCTTATTTTAGCCCAACCCCCACTCTGAGGTAGGAGCCTCATTCACAGGGGGTGCCATTTAGGGTGTGGTGGCTTTTAAACAGAGAGCACTGTGCAAGCTTTGTTTAATCTTTTTATCAGTCACTTAAGGAATGAGTGGTCTGCTCTGTAAAACGGCAATGTCTTTGCCTCAGATTGTTGATAACATTACATTAAAAATATCTGTCTTGCAAACACATTTGGCAACGCCCTATTCAAAGTCCTTGTAGGATATGGGAAACAAATGACATGGCTAGCTGTGAACTTTATCTGGGAAAAAAAGGTATCATTGGATTTTTCATATTTTGGAAATGGTGTTCCATCTTAATTTGGTAATGAACAAGAAAAATGGCATTATTTCTTTTACAACACCCCTGCTGCATTAATGCCTTCTGAGGTTTGTACTAAATGGTGCAAAGGGAAGTTAGATATATGGGTGGGTCACGTTGTTACTATAGTAACGTGAAAGAGAGCACAATTAAAACTATTGATGTGCTGCCTGCCTTTCAAGCTCATCCTATATTAGGCTTGCGGAAGAAAGCAGCCAGGATCCGTTCAAGCTGGGTACACTGCAAAACCAAAAAAAATAAGTCAATCTTCAAAAGTATGTAATATGTCTATTACGTTTTTTGTTAAATCGGACAAAAAGACAATTTGATTAATTTTAAGATTTGCCAAATGGGCTAAGACTATTTCACTTGACAAGCAAAAAAAAAAAAAAAAAACACTTAAAACAAGCAAATATTTTCAACTTGAGAGAAAGAAAATATGATTGTAAGTCTCATTAAAAGACTAAAACACATAAAAACACATATTAGAGTGTAGTGATGGACATGGCAGTAATTGTACAGGGCTTATGTAGACAAAGTACTCATAGGAAAATACCTCATTCAAATTTAGCTGTGGTCTATGTACTTTACCCAAAGCTTACTCCCACTCAAATGTGTGCTTCTTAATTCAGTACCATCCATATATATATTTCTATCTGGTACAACAAAAGTTATATTTTCACATTCTAGTCAACAGCGGAAGAGAGAGAAGGAGAGAGAGAGAGGGGGAGAGAGAGTGACAGACAATGATATTATAAGAAAACATTACAAGCATACACTCTAAAAAGAATAACATGTCAAATCATTATTAATTCTGAACGCTTTTGTGAGAACCAGAATACCGTTAATGAACCTCATTATGACGAACTGGCTGTTCATGATGAGGAGTGGTGGAGAAATTAAAAAAACTCTGCAGTAAAAGTACACTCTTACTATAGTAAACAAGTATACAAATTGTGAAATTGACAATAATTTGGACTCATTTGCACCTGTTAAAGAACAGGCGATACTGTAAGTGTTGCATCCCCACCATCCTGAAAAAAACCCTGTTGATATTTTAAATGAGATGCTCAAACATACAAATCCCAACCTTAAGCAAGTCCTTTCTAAAAACTGTTCTAAAAAATGAGTTCTGATTCTGGAGACCCTAACAAGTACTGAAGCACATAAGTAGGAATATGGGGAAGATTCTCAGTGAGAATCAAAATCTTTTGGTTTTAATAAAAGTAATTTTCTACACTTCATAGATAGCAAATATGGAACAATCTCTCCGCCTAACAGTGTTTTGTGTCATAATATGCATTTAATATCAGCAAACTCATTGGTAATACCCAAGCCCATTTTTCTAATGTGTTTATATGTATGACTTTCATATTGTATGCTCTGAACAGATGGCTACTGACCTAAATTAATACTCAGAATGTATGCTGGTTTGTGAGCCAGTATTACATGCAAACATTTGATAGGGTGGGATTAAATAAGCTTTTTTTCCCCAAGGGAAATTTGTCTGAGTAAAATATTGAACAATACAGACAGAAAAACAGCTACTCAATTTACAATGTTTGTTCACAGTGTTGACTAATATCAGATATGATATTCAATCTACAGTCCCCATGTTTTTTTGCAAATGAAAGAAAGAAAATAGACTTGGAGATATTGAAAAATGTAAGTGTTCTCTAATTGTATTCCACATCTCAAAAATATACGAGCTATGGTAGCTATTATTCCCAAAATGGTTGTCTGGGTGCTGATGGTTATTTTATCAACCAAATAAGATTAAGCCAAGAGCAGAGATGCAGTGTGTTTTCCCACAGTTAATTTGTGTTCCACTTCAATAACTTTCACTGGATTTTGTTTAAATTATAAAGCTGTGGCCCAGGAGCAGTCAGTTCCGGTCCTGGAAAGCTGGTGTGCAAGCAGGTTTTTGTTTCCACCAATTACCCTGGCTAAATGAGTTAATTGGCTATATACACCACTGGCTCACTCATAGATTAGATCACAGTAAAACGTTTCATAAAGGGACACAAGAACAGCCTTTGGCTGTCATTCATGCGTTTATCAAGAAATGTAGCTAAAACGTCAGATGGTAGAAATATTAGGGCTATTTAAGTTATTAAGGCCAGAAGCTTGCGTGAAAACCAGAAACAGATACAGCCCTTGTTGCCCACCTCTCTATGGCCAAAGATCATTTTCCATGTTTTTCAGCATTCATCTTTTTTGTGTGAATACTTATCAACATTTTATTTGAATTTATAGTTCGAAATTGCTGTCCATAGGTGCCAGAATTGTGGTGGTTACTGGACTGAAATTAAAGCAACCTGACAGAGTAGGTTATTCCTTTTAAATGACTCAGCATTTGTGCTGTCAAAGTGATTATGCGTTGCATATTCTGAGGTTTGCGAAAAAGGGAAGACAGTCATTGTTCTGGGCTGGAGCCCTTTGCGACACGTTCGGATTATAAAAGCTGTGTTCCCTGGTGGGGCGTAGGTTCAAAGCCTGCTGCTTTCTGGGAAGATGCCCTCGGTTTTGTCTTCCCATGCCATTTCGACAGGCCTCTCAGCCAGCTCAGACACCTCCTTTACCCCATTAGAAGGTTACGTAACTTGTTGCGCGCTTTCCCTGAGAGCAGAGCAGTAAAATGTAGCATTTCAGCTTCACAGACCAGATGCAGTGGCGCAGAATTATGCACAGTGCCAAGAGGGTCATCTAAGAGTAGTCATCTAAGAGGTGGCTGATGTGAAAGTGTACGTATGTATATGTAAGTAGTCATGTGTATATACAGTATGTGCGTGTCTCTGTATTTCCTGTGGGGATATGTGGTTCTCTGGGTAGGCCAATAATTGCTTGCTGGGTTGGTCTTACTGACATCATCCCTCATGGCCGTGTTGTTGCTACAATATACACTTGTTTGTTTTCATAGGAATGAGTAAGAGGGTGCAGTCAGTCCCTTTAATTAGATGGTAAAATATCACAAGAGGTCTGACTGTTATGCCCGAGGATTTCCAACAAGTAATACCGGTATAGTAAGAAATTAGTACGATTGCTGGCATGAAGCCATACGCACCAATGAAATCACACGATACTGATGGGCTCACTGACGAAGAAATGCAGGTGGCATCCCGTTGGCCTCCCCTTAGGTACCCCCACTGCACACTACATGATTTAATATTAACCTGGTCACATTGGTAACCACCAGAAACAAACGAATGACCTTGGCAATTCCTTGGTCACCTGCTCAGTCAGGCAGTGAATTTCCAAATTGGAAAATACAGCTCTGGAATAAATTAAGAGATCACATGGAATGTCCAGTTTCACAGTTTATGGGTAGGCTATGTGCCTGTGTAAAATATTACTTTTGATATTCTTTCATGAACAATTGGCCACATTTCAATTCCAAACAAAAATGTTGTCATTCAAAAGATTTATATGCAGAAAATGACTACTCGTTTTTATACATTGAATAATGCAAACTAAACAAGCATATACCCATAAGAAATAATTAAAATAACAATTTCTTTATTTAGGAAGGTTCAACAATAAATATTTGGCGGAGTAACCCCCGATTCTTCGTCGAGAAATATGGGGTGGCCTAGCCATTTTTCCAGAGCTGTAGAATGAACCTATAATTGCTGTTCTGATAACACAGGCTGTTTGCAGGCTCTAGCCTGCCCAGGGACCTTGTTGCTGCCTACATCACAGATTAAATTAGTTTGTGGGCCATCTCTCTTGCACTGTCTGAAAGTGATTTATGGCAGAATTTATATGCGTTATTCCCAGCAAAGGAAGTATAATTTAAAAGGAAGAAAATGAATAACAATCACAAATATTACCACCACCTTTCATAAAGGTCATTATACAGGACAATGATCCTGTAACTATGCAAGGAATTGTTTTCTTACTGGCAGCAATGACTAGCATTTCTACAAATGCATCTTCTGAAATGCAGCGTGGGTGGCTAATGCCCCACACATTCTTTCTATAAGAAAATGCACAATGCCTAAGTGAGTGCAGAAGTCATTGGAATGCTCTGTAACAACTAACAAGACTATCTGAACATTAAAATTAGATTTTAAATGTCCTCGACAAGCTTGTGAAGCTTTTTGACAAAGGATTTAGGACAGTGTGAAGATACTTTTTGCTGGTGCTGCAGTTTAACAAACTGCTTTCTAGCTATATTTAAATATGTTAAATAAATATTTTGATAGTGCATGTATGTATGTATATATATATATATATATATATATATATATATATATATATATATATTTAAAAAAACACACACACACACACATACACGTTCTTAATTATGATATCTCATGAGAAGATTAACCACTAGCCGAAACTATGTCGCAGAAGATACGCAAATCTTTGCGGGAAACACAAGGCTCTAAAAGAGTAATTACACTATATCGGGCTACTTCACAAGAGGAGGCAGTGATTCGTTGAGTTGGCGCCATCTGTGTGCCCACACTGTAAGGCAAACTGCACATGTTGCTGAGACAGTTGATTAAAACTCAGTATGGTATATCAAATAGTTATGACAAATAGTTAAAACAAACCTTAAATAATAAATAAAAGAAAACATGGATATATGTTTTAATTTGACTGTGCTCGTGTAAAGGAACATTACCTCTAAGTGGTTATATTAAAATATCTGCTGTCTGTAGTTATCTGGAAAACACATTTAGAGAAAATACCTTGCATATGTCATCAGAATAATGAAGACCAATCTCACTGTATGCTTTTAGTTTGATACTTCAAGGACTTAAATTTTTTATTTATTTTTAACGTAAATTCGAAAGGAATCGTTTTAAACGCGTAGCTGCTTCATCCATTTGAGCATGATTGAATCCTTGTTTTGATCTGGCCACACCTGAGAAAACAGCGTGTCTCAAACGTGTCTCCACGCTGTTATCGTCACTAGCTACCGATCACCGCTTAAAGACAGGCTGACTAGGTAGTTTTCCATTCGACAACCGACATTGATACTGCAGGTGTCCTGTCACGTGACCAAAGTTTGACGGATAGATTGCAGGTAGGCCTACAACAAGCATGTCATTCACCTTGTGGCTAGTGAAGGTGAACAGAGCTAATTCTGAGAGGGGTACTGTGTTTACCATCTATAAAACGTATGTGTTGTAAAAACTCAAGGTATAATATGATCTCACTGTGTTGGTGGGAGATAAAGATAGCGCTCACTCTGCAAACCTTTCTGATAGGAATGCCGATATATTTCTTCTGAGGGTATTATGGGACATGCTTATATGCATATATTTTGTTGCCTTACTGTGACTGGCAGCATTAGTATGCCTGTCAAAAACACCTGGCCTTAGAATTGCTCTTCTGTGCTCCTCCTGCAGACACCAGGAAACATCATGACTTTCTTCTGACACCGGGGATGAAAGCCAGTGCTGGACATTGCTACACTATATTCTTCATGCAGGTTCTTCTCAATATTTGAATCCCAACACTGGTCTGTTTTCAATACCAGGGTACTTCTCAACACACATAAAAAAAAAAAAGAAAATCTAAATCACAGATATTTTGTAAACATCATTCAATACCAGGTCAGATTAGCAATTCAGAGATTCTGTCATCTGCCCTAGTGAGCCATACTGGATGCTGTGATTTAGTGTTGCTTCTTTTGTCTTTAGTCTCTCTCTCTCTGGACTGCTTGTCAAATTTCAAGAACTTCTACATACAAAAAGTAACTGAACTGGAAACTAGGTATCTGCAAAAATAAATGTTTTTTTTGTTTTGTTTTTTTTTTTTTTTAAACCCTCAGTGCTTTTTTTAAACTGTCGGTGCTATGAAAGTCACTCCTGGTAAATTATTGAAAACCTGTAAATGTTGCATTTACCTTTGCGATTTTCTGTTAGGTGGAACAGAACAACAACCATGCAACTTGCCATTTTTTCTTTGGTGAGATGGCTCCATCTAGTGCTTATATGTTGAATTACTACAGGCAGTTATATTGACAAAGCAATTTTACTTAACCTGCAAAAAAAATCTCCCTGTTAATATTAATAGAGGCAGACTTTGTGGAAATTAATACTTAAGCTTTTATAAAATTATGCATGTATATTTGATAAAACCACATGACAAACTCTGACACTGATTAATCATTCTGGATGTTTCTTGACTTCACTGAATCTCCTTAGAGCACAGCACTGTGGTGGTTCAATGAAAACACTTTGCTGTTAATGCAAAAAGGTTTTCAACTGTTTGACCTGTGATTTCAGCTCTCTCGAGACTCCTGCCTGAACAGCAACCGCTCTTTTCCCCCCCCTTGGCATTTTTGGCTATCTCCCCTGGCTCCGGCAGAGCTTGACATTTCGCTGCTGTTAGTGGATTTGCCCTATGGGTTTTCTCTCCCTGGTTGACAAATGCTCACTCCCCCGAGTACCCAGAATGCACCGGGGCTCGCCGCTGCCAGGGCTTCTGTGTGGTCTCCACGTTGCCTTCTTTATTATCCTGGGGAGTCTGACTCTCGCACCTGCTCAAGCTCACTTCTGTTTAGCTAGCCTGCCCCGTGGTAAGCATCATTGCTCACGCTGTTTTTCTGGGACCGTTATCAAGACCGGGGGGATTTTTTTTCCCCCTCTTCCCACCAACAGTCTGGCCTTAGTTTTTAAGCAACTGAATGGGACACTGTGCAAGACTGCTGCTCACAGTCTCTTCTTTGACTGCAGATTCTGATACGGCCATTATTGTAAGGCATTCTTACAGAAAGTCAAATTGTTTTTTTATATTGAAATATGCAATGTTATTATTGTCATCAATCATTTTCACATCAAGGCACACATGAGAGGGTGCTCTGTTAAGCCCTGGACAGAATTGAACTGTTTGTTGATGTAGCTGTTGTGGTGGGAGTGTGGTTGAGGTAGAGCTGGGCCTAATGACAGGTTCATGTTCATGTGCTTGCCCCCCACCTCAAATCTTTAAAACTTACTTGTAAACCTGTGCTTTAGGAGGTGTAATAAACAACATGTAAAAAAAAGTGGCAAACAGAAAGAGGTGTGTGTGTGTGTGTGTGTGTGTGTGTGTGTGTGTGCGTTTGTGTGTGCGGTTCTGGCATAGGTTTATTTGTGGGACGTGCCTCGTAGTGCTCCTGGATCACTAACAAACACCCTGCCATGCATTTGTGCCCCACTCCTGGCTGTGTTGTCATTCCCATTGAGCGCAACGTTAAAACTACAAGATCAGATTCTGGCGTCATTGGTCGCATTAACGGGCTGCAGGTGCGGCCGTAAATCATTCTTGTTTACCTAGCTGCTCCTAACAACAAGATCAGCCCCTTTCAAAACACAGGTGACGCAGAAACATCTCTTGTTCTCGCCCCGATGCCCCCGAGCGAACGTTCCCCCTCACCCTGACAACAAAATGATGGGTGTAGGACGCGCGGATTTTACGATGTGCTCTACCAGCGGTCCTACTATCGAAATCCACGTTGAGGGCATTTTGCGATTATTTATTTCCTAGCAGCCTTCACTGCCGGCCGGGTTTTTCCCCCCGGAGGCTCGGAATACCGGCTCGCGCCAGCGCACACTGCTCTCTTTGTGCGCTGCCGGCTGATTTAGTTGCGCACCTGTGTAATTTTCTGTAATGAAAGAATGAATCACTCCGGAGAAACGACTCTTCTCTTTAACAACACACTGCAGCACTATGTGGGCCCCGCTTGGAAGGGTTGAATCAGCCTACCCCGGTCATAGACATCAACTTTTTCTGAAACCTGCGCATTTCACGTCATCTCTGCCTACAATCTGTTTCACAGTAGCAATGAAGAATTAGTGGGAATTGCATGTTTGTATGCAGTTTGCTTTTATCGTTTCTATAAAGTTATGTTGTTATCCATTTTTTAAAAATGTCAAAGCCGTAAAACATTACGATACAAATGAAAAAATGCTCCAGTCCAAAGAACCATGCCTTAAGCCACAATAGCACAAACCTCCACGCACATATGGTAGATGTTTTTCCTCACTGGATTCAGTCACTTCTCTTTAATGTGCTATATATTATTGGTAAATAGCACTGGAGCCTAGTTAATGTTCTGTTTTTGGAATACCATGATATCCAATTCCCAATAGTTTCATAAGTATATAATATGCAACTGTAAATCTCAATCGTTTTTCCCCCTCATTTCGAAATGGCCTTGCTATTATACCCTCAAGCTACATCTATGCCCCCCCAGGGGCACTACCAGGGATTTTGGGCACCATGGAAATATCTTGCATTGGTCCCCACCACCCCAGACCACCCCATCCCTCCACAATTACATCACAATTTTCAGATGGTTCCTGTCAGGCAGGGCATATTGAATCTCACCCGTAATACAATGTCCCTGTTGCCACCCACACACATACAGGGAGCACTGCACCTGACAAATCTGCACTCCTCCTACATTCTGAAGCCAGTGACTGTGCTCCACAGTATAAACAGCCCAGCGTACTGCTGACAGGAGGAGAGGCACTGCATCGGCTGTATGCCGGTAACCTGTAGGTGTCTGGAGACAGAGCTGGCTGCTGGCATAATCACCTTATACAGTCATTTAGGGCCACAGGCACCCATGGGCCACACAGTTCAGGTTTTTAATGTTTATTTTTTGGAAAAATGACTCCCCCACTCCCCTCCAGGTTTGCAATCAGTTCCTCCCGGTTCATTCTTGTGTAGGACCATCGAAATCCTTGAGCCGGCTCTGTCTGGAGGATAATTAGGGAGAAACTGTGAAGTGGAAACCAGGCGAAACTTTAAGCAGCTGGTGAAAATAGCTTGACTCATACCCGCATTGTGAAGGACATATAGTACAGTATATAAACTGAGCATGTGCACACACCCACGGGTCTTCTAGAAGATTCCTACAATTTCCAGCCATACACTGCAATAATTAATGAAGTGAACTTCATGTATTGAGTATAGTCATGAGAACCAGTAGCTTTATGGTGACTATAATTAAATAGCCATATAGATTTTTTAAATCATATGAGTCCACAATGGCCAGAGTGGACTCATGTGAACTCTGTTAGAGCTGAATTAACACTGGACATTTCACTGTGCAGTTGCTAATGATGAGACCATGGTGCCTGGTGTTGACAAAGTTTCGTCTTGTTTCCACATCACAGTTTCTCCCTAGTGTGGAAACTGAACATTCAGCCCCATGTGATTAAAAACACACTTGATTTACACTTGCAGCCGAGGAAGTGAGTAAAGATGGGAAGGGGAGAACTTTGGAGACAGAATGGCCGGTGAATGGAGGTATTTTATTTTAACTTAATTTTTTTGGTGTGTTGTCTTGCGGCAGGCCAGGACGGATGAATTCTCTGGGTAATGATTCCCAGCAGGTCTGCCTCAGTGTGATCCCCACTCCACTCTCTCCCACAGGCTTCCTGTCATGAGAAATTGTTGCCCTGCACCCCCTTTAACCTGACAGGCTGTCAGCCCACATTAGAGAAGCATGTTACTACACCCCACCCCCCCACCCCCACCCCCACACACACACCCCAGTCTGACAGCAGCCTTCACTAGCACGTCACACCTGACTCCATCTTGTGTGCGGGTGGGGTTGCGCCAATGTGCAAAAACAGACAGCTGTGGTATGAAAAAACATGAGCTGATGTTCACCTGTGTGAGGTTCACGAGGTGTCCTTTTCCCTAATTACGTGAGAATGAGAGCTGCTTCGTTCCTGAAGCCATACATGTGTTCTTGTTTATAGTCTTCGTGGAACAATAAAGGATAGACAGATATGGTTTCAGTGTATTACCTCTCAAGTCGTATGTTCAGTGTCAAAGCAAGTCTGTTGGTGCAGCAGGAACATGAACTGACAATGCTGGAACCGATCTCTCTCTCTCTCTCTCTATATATATATATATATACTGAACAACAAACCAAAGTACAAACATTGAAAACATTTCTTACCCACAATAACATGTAAGGATTACTTTTACTTAAAAATAATCTCAGACACGAGGAGGAGGGGGAGGGGGGTAGAGAGGTAATTAAATTCAGTGTAATCTTATCTACCTTAGTTTTTTTTTAAACCCCAGGCAGCCTAATACCTTTAGCCAATAGTACTAGTAAAATAGGCACTAAAGTTACAATAAATATAGCAACGGCGAGGGAGTTAGGCATAAATATGCTGGGCCAAGTAAGTCTGGTGGCAAGAAGGTTATTTCCAGTGAGAAATTGCAAAGAAGCTTAAGATGTCCAGTTTCAGTGTTCAGTACACACTCAGAAGGTTCCATCTGATAGGCATCTGATATGTTAACAAGAGAAGACCAGGAAGATCAAAAGGCAAATATCTTTTGTTGTCAAGCAAGAGAAACCATAGTAAAACTGCACCACAACTACATGAAGAACTCAGTGCAATTAGAGAGAAACCAGTTCCCCTGACTGCAGTGAAACGGCAACTCAGCTGGTCTAAAAGTACAAATGCCTCCAAACTCAATATTCAAATGACCCCAAACATACTGCTGAAGCAACAAATGAGTTTATCAAAGCCAAATACTGGAAAATCTTAACTGGTCATTCACCTGATCTGAATCCAATTGAACATGCATTTCATATACTGAAGAGAATATTAAAGCAAATTAAAGCAACTAGCCCACAAAACAAGCAGAAGTTTAAGATGCCTGCAGTACAGGCCTGCTAGAGCAACACCAAACCAGATGAAATATTTGATTACAAACCTAAAATTGTAGTGTACAGAGCCAAATCAAAGAAACATGTATTTGCCCCAAAAATTAAAAAGTGCACTGTATAAATATTTATTTATTTTTATATTTATTTATTGTGTGTGTGTGTGTGTGTGTGTGTGAATGAACAGTAACTCCATAGAACTAAAACCTGTTTCTCTCCTCAGAAAAGAGGATTGCCCGTCCCGGTAGTAAAGGGGTTTAAGTTGGTCGCATCATGGGGCCGGTGTCCTTGGCTCCCAGCCTGTGATCAGAGGGAAGGGTTTTCAGAGAGGGATTTGACCAATAAACTACAGTTCCCTGAACTCTCAGCAGGAGTGCCCCTCTATCTAATTAACTTCATTCTGCCACCGTCAGTGATTCTGATGTACAAAACCACCGTTAAGGCTAATGGGATTTGATGCTGCTTTCATAAATTTCATAATCCCTCAGGATGAAACCGCATATTTCTGTGCTAAGCCTCCAGCGACTGTGCCACAGCTCGCAGTGTAGTCCAGTGACTGCGACCACATCAGCCTCACCTTCCTCGGTCGGTATGCCATTTGTCCAATTAGCGATCAATGGGCCAGCTTTTTGTCACGGGTGTGTTAAGGACATCACATTTTCCCAGAGGAAGCCGACTTTGAACACAGAACGTGGGTATTAAAAACAAATGAAAGGAGAAACGTTAGGCTAAGTGATTTCTAATTATGCTGCGGTTAGAACACTTCTGCTAAATCCATCTCGGTTTCACGTTATTTCCTCCATAATCAAACATGTTAAATACCCGAATATCGCAGACTAACAAGCACTCTTTTTCCCCTGATATGGCTGTGTTTATTTGGAGCTTATTTCAATCATGAAAGCTATTATTTTTAAATCTTTTTCTTACCACAGCAGGTATTTCAAAGAGAACGAGAGAAGGATCAAACTGACAGAAAGACATTTAGCATTTCAGTTTCAATTTAAGTCTAGACATTCAGAAGTGCTGTATTCATGAACCCACAATACATAATTATGGTTTTTATTGCTGTTTAAATGATTACGCTAACTTGTAATTTAATGGTTTTACGCATAGCAATTTAAAGACCTTAGCTATGCTTTAGTTTTGTTTGTTTACTTATTTCTGTAAGAAGTTATGCTTTTCTGAAAACACAACTGTATAATTTGCAGAGGGTGTGGGCTTTTTTTATTTCTACAAATCTAAACGATTGCACAGAAATATGATTTACAGTGAGTGTGTTCAGGCAGGCTTACTATTAATTCTTGTTAGACCTTCATATCCATTGCTAAACTGCCATTGCACCCTTGAGCAAAGTACTCAACCTGAGTAGTGTAATTAAGTATCCAGCTGTGTAAATGAATTGTATGTAGAAAGAATGTCTATCTCTGTATCTTGCTCTGGATATTGACATATCCTAAATGCCGTGTGAACATCATACACCAACTTTAATGTTTTATCACCTCCATTCTGCAGATTGGTAGAAGACCTGTTTGTTAAGACTTTTTTGTGACCTATCCACACTCTGTTACTTAATAATGATGATAATAATAATAATAATGACAATAATAATAATAGTAATGACAATTGCAGTAATTATAATGACAACAACAGCAACTATAATAATAATAATTATTATTATTGTCATGTTCATTAAAAACGTTCTTCACCAATTTGTTTTAGTAAGGTAATAGCACAAGTAATATAATTCAGTTACAAGCAAGGAATGGCTAAATTGTTCAGTTTATTTCAACAAACTACCATAAACACATTAGAGCAGATGACCTTCAGCTGTATGTTAACCATTCTAATGAGTTAAAGAGACGTTGCATGAATTTAACAGAGAGAGCACACAAGCCATACCCCATGCTTTAAGTTGAATTCATTAACTGTTACTATCTTCATGACCTCTGTCCAAGTGAATCCAGTATACATGTTCAGATTAGGTCAAGGCTATTCCACTCCTCTGCAAGGTGAGAGAGAATGATTCAAATGATTTGATTTATGAGGCCAGTGTTTATCCAAAGGGATTCCACACTCCTGAAGAAGTTCACAGAATTCTATCAAATCAAACACAAAATCCTGCCATGACTCTTTCTGTGATGTTTCTGTTTCCAGGTTGACAGGAATTTCAGTCTGCTGTTTTTTTCAAGTTTTTTCCCCTGTGTTAAATTTCAGTCATTTAGCCATTTATTTTTGTGTGTGACTTGGACTGAGAGCCTTGCGTGAGAACCAGCTGTTTCCAACACTGATGAGGCAACAAAAAAATTTTTTTTTTGAAAAGTGCCAATTAATTTTATTTTGAATTTCATCCTCAAGCTGTGGGGTCAGGGCTTCTGGGAACAGGGCTGAGTCAGTAAATTGTCTCCCCCCCCCAATCTGAAGTGGGACCTTTGCCCACCCTTCCTCTCTGCCAGAGGGAAGGCAGGTGGTCTTCCTCGAGGGCAAGCAGGTCTCATCAACCTGTGCTTTAATTGAAATAATGGCTTTTAAGTACAGTTCAATTATTGCTCTAATTGAGGTCTCCCGCAGTCCCAGAATGGTTGTTTTTTCGGTTTCTTCCGTGAGTTTTTCGTATGAAGGACTCTTTGGGGGATTCTCGTAATTGCTGCACTTGTGTGCAAAAGCATCAGCGAGCAGGCGAAAGGGGAACGAAGGGGAGCGTGATTAGTCTGGCGGGCAAACAGTCGCCGATGTGGTGTGGTCCCAGTTCCCTCAAGGGATGCCTGTGCTCCGTAGTTTTGGAGAAAAACCCCCAACAGGACAAATGCAGGAAAAGACAAATTGTCAATTCTTAATTCAACAAACATACCATTAACCCTTTGAGGAGGTGGTTTGTTTGGAATGTTTTTTTTTTTCCAAACTCCAAGTTGGTGTTCTAGAATTCCACTGCCTTCAATTACCAGTAGTGATCGTTACATCATCATTAGAATGTTCAGTTAAGAACATTCCAATCACACATTTGCAATCTTACACATTGAAGGGTTAAGAGGGTTTCCGGTGAACATTACATAACTGAACGTGTACAATCTTGAAGATTATGGTAGAGTGCTCCTATACACCGGGTGGAAATTGGCTCTCACTTCACATACCCTTGATTGAACAATCTATGACAGAATGGATTAGTTCAGCAGTACACATTAGTACACAGTTTGCATTCATAGATCACGTGGGTCACATTTTGTTTTCATTGAGTCTCTGTTAGCATCCAGATACCACAAGCAGCTCAGAATTGCAGGGCAAGAGTGAATGTATTGTAGACCTGCTGATAAATGTGAAGTACCTGCATTTAATTATCATGGAGTATTACGTAATTTTTTGCATATTTCTCAACGAAAAGACAAAGTAGCACAACGATTACTTTGAGTTGTGGAGTTTGAAATAAAGAATACAAATGACTTTTGCTACAAAGAAAAAAGATGATCATTATATTTCACCATATGGCAAGATGGTGAAATACAATTATATTATAAGTTGTATAATAAATATGTGAGGTTTCGTTTTTATTCTTTATTCCCCAAGCCTTGACTATGCACCTCATGGCAAAACCTGTTTGGGGTTTGCATGTCTATTTTCTTATGCACATTGGAAGTATTAAGAGGAACGTGACCCTATGCGCACAGTTCTGCAAAACACATTTAAACCCTGAAAATAGACCGGTTTTGTACTCATTTGACCACTGGAGGGCCCCCTCTCTCAGTTGTATGGTGAACTGATTGAACTGTTAAAATGTATTTGTAACGCTAAGAGGAAACCTGTTGGATGCACATTTGTCTGTTTAAAAAAATAAAATAAAATCTTATGCACAAATATAATTATTTCTATTTTTAGAAACTCCCTCTTGAGTATTTTGTTCATGGGGCGTATGCTACAGTACATTCACAATTAAAATACTTTGTGTAAGGAACAATTTCACAAAGAATACAAATAATAAACATACTCTCTTAAATAAACTTTAAGTTATTCTTTGTGCCTTTTAAGATACGTAAAACGAGAGAAGATTTATGCATTTAAATTGTCCATGTTTTTTTTCTTAAAATTTAATTATCACCCTTATTATAAGGGATCAATGTTCTTTATAAGAAATTAAAGGCTGCATTTAAGAAAGAAAAAATAAATTTTATGATTTGCTGGAGCAATTTCAATTCTTTTTTTCACTTTAGGTCTCCTTTGAAATACAAAATATATATTCTATATATGATAAAATATATGTGAAGCTTCTAACTTTCTCTTGTTATTAAAAAAATCCAACGCAACCGAGATCATTTCTGACAATCTACTGAAGTAAAAGGAGGCGATATGCCGATTTAATAGGACAGCTTTAGTTTTGCACACTATGCCATATGTGTTCTGGTAGCATCGCTGGACTTGTGCATTAACAAAGTTACGAGGCCAGGGGTAGAGTGGAGCCATAAATCACTCAGGGGCTCCGGAAAGTGTCCGGTTACCCGGCTGAGTGACACTGCTTCAGAGATTTTTAAAATAATCTTGTTGTTCTCGCTGACACAACTCGGGGACAGGCAGCTGTTTTGGTAAGGCAGGCCCAACCTGCAGCCTGGAGGGCCAGAGCTGTGAGACATTAGGGGTGGGGGTGGGGGGTTTGGGGGGGGGGGGGGGTGAACGGGTTCCTGGCAGCTGGTGTCAGAGACCAGGCCTCGGGCAGAATGTTTTACTCAGCCGAGGCAACTCCACGAGCCGACATAAAAGAGGAGGTGGGAGAAAGGGTGAAACAGACCCAATCGTCCAGTCAGATTACTACAAGCCTGCGCTCATCAGTTTGTTCTTTTTAAAAACAAAAGTGTATTTGTTTTTTTTTTTTAAAGGAATGCTTTTCATTCAAGAATTGGAAAAGAAATGGCAGAAATTGTTTTGCTTTGCCACTTTTCGTTCCGTTTAATACTTTCGTCTTGGCAGCTTGCGTAGCGCCCAGTTGTTGGTATTTCAAAATATTTATTGTGTTGAAGGGTATCTTGGATTTCATGAGAAAATAAAAGGCTGTTTGTTTCAGATGTGCCAAACTGTATGCTTGTACTTATGCTTGGCACATTCAACTTAACACTTTCCCTGTTGATTTTATTATTATTTTTTCCTTTTCCATTTAATTTTAAATTGACTTCAGTCCATGACGGAAAATATCAAAGCACAATTCTGAGGTAGACTACAGAACTCAGGTGTTCTTTAAAGTGTTCCCCTTCATTCTCCTCCACAGTGGTACAGAGTTATCAGCATCATCATTCAGTGCCAGTGCATTCAGTGCGGCGGTGGTGGCGGCGGTGTCCCGGGGAAGACCTCGTCCACGCCGGCGTTTATTTGTTCGCTCAGCGCCGAGGAGGAGGAAATTCGCCCCATTCCAGGAATTTTCGGGGCGCTCTGGAGTGCGGGCGTCCTGCTGAAGGGGTCGACCCCTGCCAGGCCGGTTAGCGCCGCTCCGCTCCATATATCTGAGGAGTCGCCCGCGGCAACAGCGCCCCCAAACCTATTAGCCGAGAGGAGGAGCGCGTTCCGCTAGGGGCTCCAAGGCAGGGGGTGGGGTAGCGGTGGTGGTGGTGGTGGTGGTGGTGGGGGCAGGGGGGAGGGGGCGGGGCCTGCGGTCGACAGGCCCGGAGCTAACACAGATATCAGACGGCGGCCTACGCGCGCTTTTCCGCCATCTGACCCCTCCGTTCCCGAGCGGCGGGGGCTCGGGGGCAGACGCGGCTCGTCTCTCTCACGCACACGTCTCTATCTCCCGCTCTCCCCTCCCTTCCCGCGTCTCTCTGCTGAAGAGGCCTCCGCGGCCCCCCGATTCCCACCTCTCCTCCTCTTCTCTCTCTCCATTTCTCCAGGGCCCCGCGCTGGACCATCTGGCGAGCCCGAAAACTTTGAAGATAGCAGGCTGAGCTATGAGAGGTCTCGTCCCCCCTCGTCCTTCAGGATTTGATAGCAAGGAGAGGTCTGGCAGAATTATTGCACCTAGCAGTCATTCATGTGCAGGCAGAGATCACATTGTGTGTGGAGGGCCCCAGTTTGCACCCCAGTCCATCGGACTGAAAAGCATTCTGCTGCATAGTTTACTCAAAATGTATATCTGTTACTCTGAGTTCATACAAAGATACAGCACAGTTTTGTTGGATCTCGAACTCCTAAATATAATTGAATATACAAACTAGCATTTTGCGTCCGTAGGAAAATAAAAACACTTTTCAACAACTCATAAAACAATCAATACAGTTTTGGACTTTCACATGAAAATTTATGTTTTTGCAAGACCTCTTAGCTTCTCCAGATCAGTAGTAGCAGTTCACAGCTGTGTAATTTTAAATTCAAATAGCTGAGCCAAAAGCCACCAACCACATCTCATTCATCCTTCATCCTGGGATTGAGGTTATCCCTCAAGTACCTAGACTGCACCTTGCAGCCCAGAAACACTAAATTACTTGTGCGACTGACAAATTTCGAGGTTTTCTGAGAGACCATGGCAAAACATGACTGTTTACATGTAAGAATCCCACAAAGCCACAGTCGTGTCTAAACGACCAACGAAGCATGTGAGTTTTGGTGAGAAAAAAAAGAAAAGGTCCAAGGTTTTATAGTTACGTTCACTTAAAAAAAAGGATTCTGGAAGATTTCTCAACAGTGCCAAGATGAACAACCAATCACATGTGGCAGAGCGCTCAGTTTTGATGTGGAATGTGGCAACCAATCTGTGCCAGCAACACATAACGTCGCTATGGCAACAGACAGTTTTTTTTTTTTTGCCTTGGAATTTTTTCAGTGTTAAGGGAATTCATTCAGGAACTTAATGTTCTGCGTTAGATCCTAGCTCTGCTGGTCAGTTATGAACTGCTTGTCTGTAGTCAGAACAGCTATATTTTTCATTTTTGGATTAAAATCATTGTATTGAGAAATCATGTTTCTTACTCGGCAGATCTGAGAGATTATTGATGATACATCTCTTCTCCCTGCCAGCAATCTTCTGTAATTTGTTGCACTATATTGAATACTTGGCATCACATGTCCACCACAAAATGTTTTCATCACCAAGAAATTACCATTTTGGCACTGCCAGCCAAAAACACCACTCGCAATAACTGGTGATGGTGAAACTTTCCAGAAAATCAGTTTATAATTTCTGTTTGAAATATTACCTGTAAAATTCCCCGTAAGCTATTCAAGTCTTCTAAATAACATTCCTTAGAGTTGATTAAGTAAGTATTATCTTCAAATACTTACAAATTAAGTATTATCTTCAAATACTTACAAATTAAGTAAGTATTATCTTCAAATACTTTAAAACATTGTCTATAAAATTTTAATTTATTGTTCACTGAGTCATGTTCCAAACCATTTATATCATAGTGCTTGCAATTACTCTGTGAAATGTGGCCACACAAAATTAAAACAACATTAATAAGCTTAATTTCAAAACGAAGTTGTACTCATTATGGTTCGGAGCCCTTTGCACATGAAAGTTGGATTTTTTTAACTCCGTGAACATATTTCAAAATAAAAGTGCACATTAATTATGAGGCAGTGTTCTGAGACTTAGTAGGGTGTTGATATTAAGTTGAAACCAGATATCAAAATAACAACCCACGGTGCTGAAATCGGCCTAAATTACATATAAATGCAATTACTGTTGGTAAACTGACTTACTGTGTAAACCGCTGACTTGCTGTGTGGGTCCTTTGACTCAGTTCACCCCCCCGCGCGCCCCCCCCCTCAAATTTAATTACAGTAATCTTTCAAACCAATGCTGCCGGCCTGCTCCGTCAAATATGAATCTCGCACCAAATCTGCGGGAGTTCCAGTGGAAATAATGAGTCTTTTCTGGCCCACAAAACGTGTTCTAGACGCTGGGTGTTTTTTTGTCGAGCAAATATGCCCTTGGAGATCGGGCTGCTTCCTGATTAAAACAGTGTATCAAACTCCTGCCCTGGCTGACTATATCCACACAGTTCTCGACACAGTAAAACATGTGACCTTTAGCAGAATCATATTAATACTTGAAAACCATGCCATGATTTAGCAGTGTTAAAAGAATGTGAATTCATACACTCTCAGAAAAGAAAGGGCTCCAAAAGGCCCCTGTGCATCTCCATAGAGGAATCCAATCTAGTTCATTGATTCATTGTCGGGCAAATTGGTTCAATCTGTGTGCTTTCACTCTTTTCGTACCTACCAAGAGGGTTCCTTAAAGAACTAAAAAGAGTTCCCTTATTGACACAAGCCAAAAAAAACCTTTTTTCTGAGTGGGGGATCTTGCATTTCCAGTTTTATTTTCCCTCTAGCCAAAAATATATTGAAGAAAAGTTAACATTATTTTATTTCGTGAACATTACTCAGAATAATAATAATAACAGAAAATATTCTGGAAGGCAGAAATAAATTGAAAAGAATAATGTGGTTCATTACTTCCCGAGCCACCTATTCAGTAATATCAGACTGCAGGCATAGAGGGCTTTTATAGTCTTGTAGCCATGAATTTTCAATCAACGTCAGTTTTACATCCAGTTTGCACCATTCCAACTACCTGTTAGAATTCTCGGAGGTTAGATTACTTTATCTGCAGCACTGAAATATAGCAAGCCAACAAGATAACTAACATGAACAGCAGAACCTCATGGCACTGTGTAATGAACAGTTTTGGTTGGAGCAGAACACTCACAAAATAACAGTTACCGTTTGTTGCAAATTCATTTCCCACTTAAGGTTACTACATGTCATAAAAAAAGAAAGAAAAATGCCAGTTGCAAGCCTCCCATGCTGGTAAAATGCCATGGAAGCCGAATGTCTTCTGACATCTGATTTACAACAGATTTCTTTAAAATTATACATTTTAAACAGCATTGTAGTGTTTGAGATAAAGTGCACAAGCACAGTGTACCAACAGCTAACCAGCATAAAATTGCATTCATAATTTACAATAATTTCTACATTCCTCTTAAAAACTATTTTAGTGCATACTCTCTTGTTTGCAAAAGGTGTGAATTGTTTCTTCACACAGTGTACACCTGAAAAAAATGAGGGCAAGTAGGCTTTCAGACCCAGTGAAATATACCAGCGAAGCGTAAAACTTCAGATACAATCTAGGACCAGCTTTTACAGAGTAATGACGTATGAATTTAAACGCTGAAAAAACAAACAAAACGTTACAGAAAACTGTTTTACTGTGAGAGGCTGGCTCTTGACACTATTTCGTTAATCTCTCGCTGCACTACCAAAAAGCCCTTGTGCAGGATCACAGTTAGGTCTTTAACGGTATGATGTTTTCACTGGCATGAAGCTGATGGTGGAGCAGTCACCAGAGTGGAAACCTCAGCAGTCAGTTTGGCATTTACATTTTCATGACGTTCATTTTGGGCAGCTATCTTGCTAGTGGAAGAAAAGAAGCTTCTGGAGTCTCAAGCTTCGATGCGCAAGATGTCTTTATTATTTTAAAGGAGAATCAACATTTCAGCAACAAGTGTATTTGTCAGGGTAGCTATTTTGCTAGAACAGAAAAGGGAACAAGCCCAACGGGAAGTATTTTGAACAAGGATGTTTCTAAGAGGATTTTCTGGTATCCTATAAAATAGCAGCATGTTTTGCTACGCATTGGAAGTGAACCCCCTTCCCCCACCCCAATAAATAAACATTTAAATAAATTAAATATATATATATTTATGAATAAATACATAAATAAATAAAAATAATAACAACAGTAATAATACTTCTTTTTCTTTTTTTATTGTAAAATAAAAATAAATAATTGTATTATTTCTGCTGTTTTTTCTGTTAGTGAGATTTAGTAGCAGTTGATAATGGATGATGAATTTAATGATAGTATCCATAACAGGAAATTATTGTGCATCAAGTGGTGCAGGTCAGAATTTACAATTGGGGCAGTGTAAAATACATAAAAGTGAAACAAAGAATTAGCATCCAGTTCAGTGCAAAAACAGATAAGCATTAAAGCACAGACATACGCTGTTTATGTAAAGTGCAACATCACATATAGAGCAACAGTTCTTAGTCTGTGGTGAATGGTAGTGAACGATGTACTCCCTCCCTCCTTTTTAGTCCAAGGGGGAACTCTACATTCAAGTTCAAAGCTTCTCATTGACTGAAAAGATCTGACGTTCCGGTCTTCTGGCAGTGACCCAGCCAAATCCTGCTTTCATTACTCCAACATTGGATTAATTGATTAATTCAAAGTTAGTTCAGTGGGAACAATGAAACCTATGACAAAAACAAGCTGGTTAAACGAACAACAAACAGACAAGGCAAACACGCAGAAGAAACCCCACAAATAAACTGCCAGTATTACTTTTAACAGGGTGTGGTGTTTTTTTTTTCTCTCTCTCTTGGTTGCTTCCCTAAAGAGGCTTGTTTGAAAGTTGTTTAAAACTGTGAAGTCTGTTTTAGGGGCTTTTTTGTTTGTGTTTGGCCTCATCTATTCATGAGAGCCTGCTGGTGGTGGGGTGGAGAACTCTTGTAAAGGGCCAGCCACTTTCGTTAAAACACAGAGGAGCTGGTTAGCCGCTAACCCTCGAAACAGGGGCCACAATCAGCTGAATGCAACTCTGTTTCAGCTTCAGCCATCCTTAAAACCCAAGTGCTTCACGAGCCCTTATTTTCCTCTGCCATTGCTCTGGCGTTGCCAGCGGTGGGGTGTGTAAAGTTCCTCTGATTGTGCCTGGCGTCAGCTGCGCGCTATCTCAGAGTCTGTGTAGTGGGGCCAAAAATGTGCTAGCATCGACAGAAGACTAATGGGCCATAAACGCATAGCCTGGATGGCCGTGTAAAAAAAGAAAAAAAACTCACTACGCTGACAGTTTGTTCAGGCACCAGCAATTACATTCTCCTGAACAAAGGAGGCTCAAAGATGACAGCATTTTGAGCCAGGGCTTATAATTTTTTTTCCCCCTTTCTTTCTTGTCCCTAGAAGGGGGAACAATCAGGCCAAGTGAACAAGCCAACTGGCTGTTCCAAGTTCTGTGGTTCCACAAAACAGTTCCAGACTGTGAGCGCAAGCTGCCGGTTGGGTGAAAGAAGTCACATGATTCAACATCCATTCTGGTGCGCTGGGCTCTCAATGGTGAACTTAGAATATAGCACAAATGTCTAGTGTTTTTAAGGGAAACTTGTATATGCACACACACACACTCACACACACATGCATGTTTTATGGTAATGGCTAATAGCTTTTTATTATGATGTAAGATTTAACTAGTGTTCTGAGACTTCATTTCAAAATTCACAACTGGCTAAAAGTGTACATTTTTTTGTTTTCATTTCTGGCAAGTGATAAAAGATTCTGAAACTGGTTTTGGGGTGCAAAGTCACAAGAGACAAAAGAGAACAGAAATTAATAGCAGATGCTTGTGAGCATAATATTGGCACAAAATGCACAAGCAGCAAGAACATTTAGAGACCTCTGTAGAATTTTTTTTTCATTGCATAGGTGTGGAATTGTATAATCTTCAGTCTATAGGCAACCAAAATACACCAACAATAAAATAAAATTATTACCATTTCAGTTTTTATTCACTGTCCCATGGAGATGGGAACATTCTGATAAAGCATGCTCAGCAGAGCATATTTCACGGACTGTGTGACACCTCTAGGGCATAAATCAATTTCAAATAATGATGATGATAACCTAAATGACATAACATATTGTTAAACGAGACGCTAGATGGGAGATTGTTTTATTCATAACACATATGACCATGTGTGCTTTGAGAGGGGGTAATAAACTGGATGCACAGTACATTACTGGAGGACATATGTTTACCAGACAAGTTACAGATTCATAATTTAGAATTTCCTGTTGCATTGTCTTATCCAGTTTTTTTGGACGAAGCTCCATGGTGCTAACTGTAACAATCATATACATGGCTTTGTCCCGCTGTACGCATGAACACTGACACACAGTCTAGAGAAGGAGAAATTAAAAAGGGATTTATTATTTATTTTGAAGTATATATGGTCATTGTTTAATCTCCAGATCCAGATGGAGTAAAATGCTGACATTTCTCGGTTGTAATTTATGGAGTTAAAAAAGCCAGGGTGAAATTTTTTTTTTTTCTTTCCGGGAGAGAGCCAGAGACGTGACTTGGACAAATAGGCACATATTAGTCCCATGCAGATCTCAGCATACACCTGTGAAAGATTACCCCTCCCACCAATGTAAAGTGATCATTATCGCAGTAAGTCTTTGGTGGACCAGGGCCCAATTGGAAAAAAACACGATTTTAAGGCATTATAAAAGTCAAGTATCATTTAAATACACATTCAAATAGCCCTCTAAATTGGGTTTATGGAATTCTTTGTAAATTGCCAGATGGATTGAAGGTTTGTGGATGATCTTTAGCGTAAATGCCTTGTCTTAGGATTGTAAAGCAGGGTAACGCTGAGAATTTTGGAGGGATGGCACTTGCTAGCAGTTCAAACAGAACAGATTGTTTGCTTCGCTACAGTAGATTTTCTGCATTTAAAAGTTTGCTGTCCAGGTCCTTGGGACACACTGTGAATGTTTTTCAGTTCTTTTAATTGAAGAATTTATCTTTTCTTGGAAGAAATCTAAAACCGCTTTAAGAAAATCTGTGCCGCTTTTAGACTTTTGTAAACAAAATGTGTTATAAATGTTATCAATATGTTTTGTTTGAATAAAAGCTGAAAGAATGTGTTTGCACCCCTTAAGTGGATCAGCCGGTTATGCAATGAATACAATGCTGAAGGCCAAAAAACAATTAATTCGTTTAACAACAATTCACAGATTGAGAAATCCTATTTCAGTGAAATCTATATATAGGTCTGCTGCAGTTAGCTTGGGTTAAAGCCTTTATATTCTGACCTATTACACCATGTGAATTGAACATAGTCAACAAGTCACCAAATGAATTCTATGCCCAGGAGAGTAGCCAGGAATTTTCTGGGCCCCCTGAACGAATAATGCACTAGGCCCCGTAGCAGGCAAAGAGCATATTGCAAATAATTTGTGACCCCCCCACCCCCTCACGTTGGGCCCCTAGAAATATTACTACCTTTCTGCCAACTGAAAAGAAAGGACACGGGTAGTGGGCATAAAAAGCCATGCTTTTGATTAAGATATTTTTCAGGTATGCAGATGGTTCATTTTATTTATTTACAATGCACATGAAAGAATGCAGTGTGATGTCTCTTTTGTACCAATTCCTGTCATTAAGGAGCCATTTCTGTCTCAAAGGCTGATGTACAGACAGTAATACATTCCACACATTATTTTGATGAAAGAGACATGCGTGGACGCTCTCCAGTCAATCGCCTTCGCGTACTTCAGCAAAACATGTCAACTTTGGAGTATTTAAAAGTGCGAAATAAATTGGGTGGAAAAGATGACCTCAAACTCTTCCCAGAATCTTGTGCGTTAGGTCAGATTTAATTTCAAGCTCCGATGGAATAAAAATGTTTCTGCTGCCCCCGGCTTCAAATAGCCAAAGAAACGCTTCAAAGCGCGCCCATTACCGGATTAAAAGAGCAGACGGCTCCAGGCGGTTTTGTCCTCTCCAGCGAGCGCGGCTTCTGTTTTGCGGGATGCAGGCAGACGGTGGCGACGTGCACATGTTGGTGTTTATTTCCATTCTGTCGTGTGTGTGAATCTGATCACGGGTCACTAAGTCAATATTTAGCTTCTGCGGGTGGATTGCAGCGGGCGCAGTTTATTTTCTTTAGCGACGCTACATCTGCTGCCAATGCCCCCGCGCGGAAGCGGACGCGGCTGAACTCGCCTCGTCGTGTGCCGCGCGGAGTGAAAACAAACACCAGGCCGCCTTGATCGTCGCGGGCAGAAACCAAATTCTGACTCCGAGGGCTTGTGAGTGATGTGCCATGCTCCTATAGCCTAGGCGTTTGTAAGCGTGTCCTGAAAGTGTGGTGGTATGGTTGATGGAAGCTGGTATGAGATAGCTGCTCTCCTGTTGGCTTGTGGGAGATTGAGTTCTGATCTTTGAGACGAGCGAGCATTAAACAATGTAAAGTTATCAAAGAGTAAAACACTGAGTCAGGCCTTGAGCCTAATTGTTGAACTGCTTTTTCCACTGGCATGTACCTGTGAAAAAAAGGTGAACTAGACCTGATTCAACAAATAGTTTTACCTCCAGATGAAAGGGGACTTTGATCAAGTTAGAAAGACCTGACCTAAAAGGTAAAATAAAAATTATTATTATTTTTTTTTTTTTTGCGGAAGAGGGAAATCTTAATCCTGCTTTATACAATCCATGTTCTCTATTATGTTCTTTGTAGGCAGTCCTTCAGGATCAGGATTGCAGAGGGGGAAAATCATCACACTGTCATTTTGGCATTTTATGTTGGCTCCGATGTGTGGCAAACCTGAAGTGTTTTGGAACATTTTATCAGAGGTTTGGACACAAAAGTAGGAGACAGCAGTGTGCTCACTCCAAATGGATGAAGCAGACAGGATATTGTTTGGTCAGGCCTGGTAGTTCCTTCTAAGAGAAATGTGTGAGTGAATCAATTTCTGGACAAATCAAAACAAAACAAAGCTAATCTTTACTGCAGGTCATATTTCTGTGTGTATTTATGTTTCCCTATTTTCCTTTGGCAGAGATTGCACAGTGGCAGAAATATTCTCTGAGTGGATGTTTGTTTGTCTCACAAACACATCTGCCAGTTCGATTTTTAATGAAATCCTCAAGGCTAAAACATGCTGGATTTTGTAAACAAAATAGATGCCAAGCCAAAATAAGTTAATGAGATAAAGTGGTTTATCCCATTTTAATTGTGTCAAACCATTTTTTCCCCAACCAAAGTTTGACTATTGTTTTCTCTAAAGGTTAAATGTCAAGTGTTTGCAACATCTGTACCTTTCATTGCTTTTCCTGTCTATTTTTGTAGCTTCATTTTTTAAATCACTTCTCTTGAGTCCATTGTGTTTGGGAGTTATCTCCACAGCACCTGATTCCATACACGGGTAGCTAGTACAAACAATGCCAAACGACAACCCTACTGTTCATACATGTTTAAATCACAAAATAGAAGGTGCCCAATATATGTACATCTTTGACCTTATGTAGAGCTTTTCTGTGGATCTCGGGAAACTTAGGAGGGTTAGAGGGGGGAAAAAATCTGTTGCACATTAAGGAATTTACTCATGCATTCCCCTATGATGAAAATACGGACGGGGAGAAGAAATTTCATTTCAACACAGTAGTGAAATCCTCCTCTTTCCCCCTCTTCCCCTCCGGCTGTCAGGAGTTGCTGTTTATTAAAAAGAGAGACCAGAATTTGTCTTTCATCCGTGACTTCATTACCTTGGTTATATTTTATAAGGAGACCACACACCTAAGCACACACAATATTGCTCAGTTGCTCGACGCAAGTGAAAATTAGCTTCTCAAATGCTAACTTTAAATTTATGGCGAGCATCAGTAGAGTCAATATTTAAGTTTAATTACAGTCAGTTCCTCAGCAAGAAATCATAGTAGTATGGTCGTGCATTTGTGACATTTCATGAAACAAGTTAAGGTGTCTTTAAGTAGCCATGACAACCAAAGTCTCAAGAGGAGAATAGAGGAAGTTCTTGCATTTTTTTCTTCTTTTTGCATTTCTGCAGACAATGTGTTTCTGCTGAGAACGTATTTTCCGTGGAAGAAATAGGATACCTGGAAGAAAAAAAAACAGGCATATCTGGAAAATTGTATTCATATCACCCTTTGGCTCTATTTAATGGTTGATGATGGGGGGGGAGGGGTTTTGGGGGTGGGGGGGTGGTCGGGTGCATGTGTCAGTACTAGCCCACTGCTGTCTCTTGGCAACGCCGTGTCCTAAGTGATCGATAAACGGGTCAGTGTGCAGGAAGTGCATTTACTGCGCCCCAACTCAATTTCACTTCGCTTTCGACAGAGCACATCTGGAATTCATTGGCCACTAAAATGAGCCATGAATAAAGCATGCAGACAGGGCTCAGTCCCCTGGCACACATTTCCTCAGATGGCCAGATAGCATGGCCCACAAAAGTATTCTGTTTGCTTTTCCCCCATTTTGAAAATATGCTATTTTTTTTCTTTCTTTTTTTTTTTCGTGTTGGTGTTATTGTTGTTGTGCCACACATATAATACAATGACAAGAAACCAGGCTGAAGGCTTAAAATTCTCACAAGAGCTCTCTGTCGGCACATTTAGAATGCATAAAATGCAACAATGCATCGGGTAGTAAGCTTAAGGGGGTTCTACTATATGTTTGACATTGAGAGGAACTATACACTGACAGAGGAAAAACTAGGCCCATAGTCCCAATTTCAACATAAGAATACAGTATATGGCTACAATGGCTTGAGTGGGTTGCTGATTTTCAAGCTTTAAAAGTTTGTTGACCTCCAGGAAGGAATTATGATTTACTGAGTATCTCCATTAAACCGCATGACTATGTGGTATTTAGAGTTGTGGAGGGGGACAGGACAAAAGAGAGGCCATTTGCTTTTCTGAACAGTACACAAGGACATACCCAAAGTAGCTGGATTGTTTATTTGTTATAGATAATGATCTTATTTATTAAAACTAGTGATAATGACTGTATTAATTAACATATTTTCCTTCTGTTTCCAAAGTTCCACAACTTTTAACCAAATGCTGAAATGTTAATTCATTCTTCATGAAGTAAGAGCTTTAAAAGCAAACGTTTTGTTTTTGGTGTTTTTTTTTTTGCTTGAAGTCAGACTAGTTCAGTTATGTGCACTGAGGATCACTTCCAGCAATAAGATGCAGAAAAGAGTTGTTTTCGTGAGTTTTTAGAAGTGTAAAGCAGAACGCTACTTGGGACCTTACGCCATCACATTTAGCCTAATGGATAAAAAAGGAAATGGGAAAGAAACTAAAGTTCCAGCCGCCATTATAATCTGCATACCATTATCTAAAACTCTGCAAATTGTTGCACCATTATGCATCAAAGCTTTAAGAAGTCTGAGATAAAGCTAAATGGGTATAATTTTGACTGGAGCCCCGATTCTCGGAAGTTCTGGAGCATTTCTCAGCGGACGCTGGAGTGACGTGGCGGCCGCCGCTTTTCTTGGTTTTGGAATCTCATATTAGTGGCTTTGTTTCGCATTCTTCCCTGGGAACTTTAACAGAAACACAAAAAAAAAAAAAAAAAAACGCTGGCAGACAAAATATTAAATCAGCTCCAAGCAGAAATAGGCTTAAAAAAAGACGTCAGTCTTATACCATTAGAATCCGAAATGCAAGAAACCTTGATGTTGTTTTTTTTTATACTTTAATTTCCTTACTTGGTTTAAGTGTTCCCAGCTGTTCTCCATTACATAAGCCTCTCACACTGAGGGGTTCAGTCCTGACAAGGGTGCTGCACAGTCCTCGGGTCCTGCAGTTTATTAGTTATGACATTAGAGATCAGCGTAGCGGCGTCCGCGGCTAAGCCCCTGGCTCCTTACTCATAAAGACGCAGTTCAGCTTATGAATTCTGCTTTCACCTTTTGATGAAAAGTGTGCCCCGCATTGAGAGAACTAAAGACAAAGACCACGTCAGATACGGCTGCCTCCAGCCAACTTGCTGCCAAGGAGCGTGTTGATTTGAGGCGGCTTGGTTTAGGGAGGCACACTGAATGCAGTCCTCCCAGGTATATTGAACCAGGGGCGTGCAACCAAGGACCCATCCGTTTCAGGATCGTGTGCCAACTTCTGCTCTTAATTATTAAATAAGCTCAATCAAATCTTGGTATGACATTTGTTTAAGCACCAGCTGCAGCCGCAGACTACAAGTGTATCCCAAAGGTTTTACTGTGCTCGAGTACAGGAGTGAACCAGCTTAGTTTATAGAGCTGTCAGAAAACTGAAACTAAGGTCCTTGGTTTGAACAAAAGCTAAACTAGCAGCTAAAACTAGCTCTCCAGGATCGGACTTGTGCATCACTGACTTAAACCTATATTGGTCCTTTTTTTTTTTTGGTCATCGCAACCGTTTTTATGGAATTCCAACAGGAATTAAATCTTGGTAAGGGTGCTCAAGTTGAGGCCCTGTATGAGCCTATCCAATTCATTACCATTAACATGTCCGACTGTTTCCTGAGATAAGTATTTTCACAGTCCATGTGATTGTTGTTACATGACTTTATGTTTCTCATAGGGTATACTACATGCTAGCAGTGTAGTCCGAACACTGGCCTCTCGACTGGGTCCTTGTGGCTTCAGATAAAGACTGGTGTGAGTGACTTTTTTGCTTTTGAGCAAAGATACCTTACCAGTGTCTCCGTCAAATAAAATCCCCTATAATAAATCACTCTCAAAAGGTTTACAGAGAGAACTGTTAGTCCCACACAAAGGTACCCTATCTAGAGAGGTTTTCCGTAATGGAGACCAGTAATGCTATGGTTATACATCCATAATAATTGATTGAGTTTATAATATCTTTTTATGGCTGTACACCTCTCTCTGGTTGCATGTAAATGGGGGAGGAACAGTGACAGCAGGATCAGCAAAGTGCCTCAAACAGCTGCATTCTGAAGATTATCAATCGCCTACAAAAACAGCTGATAACACATGAAACAAGTTCCTCTTTTTCCCCACTTGTTTTACAGATTCAGTCCAAGTTTTTTGGCAGCAAGATACCAAAAAGAAACATACAAACCTCAGCTGCTTTCAAGGGGCTTGCAATGTATTTATTTGTAAACTTTTAGCCTTATTAAAAATAGTAAACAAGTAATTTAATGTGTAACACTGGTTGGTAGCCAACGTAAATAGTTTTATTTCCTGTCGGTAAGATTCTTGTTTAACTTTTGGGCCTACTCTCAGCCACTGACTCTCAGAGGCCAGAAAGCTACATTTGACATACTCTTAACCCTCGCTTTGAGAAAGCAAGCCAGATGTGGTTTCTTTAAGCAAATTATTAACTGTTCTCTTATGCAGTTTTGCTGATAAGTGTTTCCATCCTTTTTTTTTTTTGGCAAGACAAAAGAAGATCATATTTTCCTCGACTTTTCTGTGGAGATGAATTGCTTATTTGCGCTTGCCATTTGAAATCGCCTTAATAAATAGCAAGCGTCCATGTAGCTTCAGTCTTGCAGTCCGGGTTCCAGTGCTCTCCTTTACTGTGTCCTGATTTGGAGTGGAAATTCTCAGCCAAAAATGACTCCAGAGACCGCGGAGGTACGTTGTTTTCAGACTTGAAACATTCCAGAATGAGGAAAAATGTGTTTTGGAACATTGCCCCCCCCCCCCCCTTCACCCCCACCCCCCCATGACAAATGCTACTGACTTTGTTCTAGAATGCAGTGCTCGTATTTCTTCACCACGTCTGAGACGATGTGAGGTAATTACCAGGAGAGAGTGCTCACATGTTTTTCATTAAGTCCCTTCTGGGTGTGTCTGAAATGACAGAAAAAAAAAGATTAACCAGATTGGATTAAACATAGCCAATATTAAATTCTATTTCACTTTAGTGTTAGAACAGCAGGAAGAAGAAGAAGAAGAAGAAGAACTACAACAACAACAACAACAATAAATTGCATTGGTTCATTGCCTTTCATGACCTAAATCTACTTTATTGTGAAAACGGACAGGGGGTAACCTCACCTTAAGCACCACCATTAATATGAATAAAATACCCTCTCCATCTCTATTTCCTGGATAATCTTTCATGATCTCTGCCTAATCTAAAAGGGCCGAAATGAGGAAATGAAAACCATACATAGCTATTTCATTCCCATGCCTGCATACATAGTAATGTCTTCTGCTACACACACACACACACACACAGAGCTAAGGGCAGGGTGTTCCTCCTCTTTCATCTCACCACAGGCCACAATTCACACACGTATCATATTGTAGCTGTCATATTTTTTTAAGACCTCAAGAATGCGCATTGCTTTAGCGGTTTCCCCAAAACCTCTCATAAAATGTCACTCAGCACTGGGCACCGAAAACCCGCTGTCATGGTCTCGTGGTGCAAGAAAAGAAGAAAAAAAAAAAACTCCCTCATTCTCCCCCCTGAAAACTTTGCAGTTCATTTGTTAAACACGAAGCTGAGTGAAATCTAAGAAAGCAGAATTCACACTACCCGAGACGATGCATGACAGCGAATAGCAATGAGTGTGAATTCAGCAGGGCCATGGGTCGGCCCCTGCAGAATGCCTCCCGCTAGCACGCCGCGGCTAGCTGCGAGTCAGGGGAGAGAGACATCGGCCGCTCTCAGCCGTGGGAACGCACCCAAAACTGAACCCAAACTCTGTAGCAACCCTTACAGGCGAAACAGACAGACCGCGAGCATAAAAAAAGATGATTGAGGAATACCGGACGCCCTCTGTCGGTGCTGCCCTCTCTACGAGAAGTTGGGTTGCCAGATTTTGGACTGAAATGTCTGGTTTTCACATTATTTGTTCAGGTCTGGTTTGTGGTCCTGACCGGACAATATAAATATCAGGTCAGAATAATTGATTGAAATTTGACTGGTAATAAATTCCATCTTCTTTCTCCACTATGATACTTATTTCATCCCTCTCCTTATCCTCCCCAACCCCACCTGAACAGTTCCGGCAAGTTGCCCAGTGTCACCTACATGTGCGTGTGCATGGTGTCCAGGTTTCACAAATTTAAATCTGGCAACTCTGCATTAGAGCCAACAATTCCACTTTGGGTAGGCCTTCACAGTTCCCTAGGCACTGTAATCTAGAGAGCTGAAGTGAGGTTGGGAGACACCCAAAGTACAAGAGTATCTTGACGGAAGCATTGTAGTGGAAGGCAAAGCAGTCATAGTTGCCAACTTGTCCCACGGAAAGTAGTTAAACCAGGGGTGCACAACAAGGGCCAATCCATTTTAGGATTTTGTGCCAACATTCACCAACATTTATTGAATTGGCCCAATCATATCTTAATCTGACATGCAACGGCTAGAGTTACAGTCTGCCAGTTTATCCGAGATTTCACTGTGCTCAAGTACAGGAGTGAAGCAGCATAGTTTATAGAGCTGTAAGAAATGGTAATCAGTTGGAACTAAAACCAGCACGCTGAGTTAAACGCATGCTCAGAATGATGGTAGAACTCCTGAAATGACATCAATGTTAATTAGCATATTTATGATGTCATTTGCATATGAAAATGTGTGTTTCATAAAAAAGAGGGAGATTTTCTGAAAAGTTGTATAGAATAGAATAGAATTTGGTTTTACATATGTCATTGGATTTGTTACAAGGCTGATTAAAAAAATTAAGTCAGTAAAGGGGTTTGAAAAGTTGCTAGACCTAGCCACAAAGTTGCCAAGTTGGCAAAAGTGAGCACAATTTGTTCAATGAAGTTATACGACGGGAGTTTTGAGGAAAAGAAAATGGAGCCAATGTAATTGAAATAGGCCTTCGTATTTTCCCAGCGTTTGTTCAAATCTGTAACCTAACGACAAAAATGTATCATGAAAATACAGTATTAACATACTCATTTTGTTTGTGAGGATTAATCGGCGCATACAGTATAGGTGCAGAGAATATAACAAGCACTTCTGTGGTAGTAGTTTCTTAATTCAATAGTAAACATTTGTGGGCTCTTGTGGGCTCCCGTGGGCCCTCCCACCAGAGGCCAGAGCCGTCGGTGTTCCAGAGGAGCGGGCTCTGCCCAATTGGCCTCATCAGTCTAAAGTTTCCCGGAGGCCACGCCGAGGAATGCGCATCCACGGAAACCATCTGGAGGCCGTCAGCGTGGACGCGATCAAACCCGCTTGTTAATAAGGGCTGACCGGCTCCCTCTGCCTCTGTCTCCAGAATGCCATGACCGCGACTTTGCCGTGATTTCCTCATCTCCGTCCACCCTCTGTTTCCCCCCGTCACTCAGCACGGGGGGGGTGGGGCAGACGCCCGGGACCGTAACCTGACCCCGCCTCGAAAGCTGTCCACCCCAGGGTCATCCTCCTGCCTGACATGATTATACACTGTGAAAAGAATTGAAGTTGGCAACCAAATGCAGGGAGAACTGTACGTGTCAGTTCGTTGTACTCGCCCTCAGGGGGTATTTGTCTGATTATGTGTCTGTGTTTTGTGCGTATGTGTGTGTGTGTGTGTGTGTGCATGCAACCTGTAAGTGTATGAGCTTGTTCTGAGTTTTCAAAGGAACATATGATGAGTGTATCCATCACTTAAGAAGGTGTTACACATGTAGACACAAAAAATCGGGGAAGTGTGAGTGGGTTTTAAAATGGTGGTAGCTGTGGATTACATTCCCCCCCCCCCACCAGAAGACCACTACTGCGCAGTACGTCACCCAAAGCTCAATACCTCAACCGTAACCTGCTCAACCCATTATATTTGCTGTGATAGATCCCTTACTACATTTCTGTTGCATACCATTCTGCCACTACTTTACACCAGTCTGGCCAGAGGAGGATGGGCTCCCCCTCTATAGCCGGGTTCCTCCCAAGACTGTTTCCCAATCGGGGAGTTTTTTTCTCACCACTGTCTGAGGGTTTTTTCTCTCCACTGGGTTTTTTGTTTTAACCTCATGTGCTTGTTATTTGGGGATTCAGACCTGGTTTTTGCTGATTCTTGCTCTTTTTCTGCTACTCTGTAATGCATCTTTGTGATAGTTTTCTGTAAAAAAAAAAAAAATGTTACACAAATTAAATCGACTTGATTCCATTTGATTTGAAAGGCCCAAGGAAGCACAGCGGTTCAGAGAAGCATCTCTCAGCAGTTATGGAAACATTCCTGTCAACAGCCTGGGAACCTTTTTTTAAAAAAACCGACACAGGGCCGCGGCCTGTGGTCACAGCGGGCTGCTGCCTCACTCGGATGCCGCCGCCGCGCCCCGTCGAACAACAGCAGCAACCGCGCGGCAGCGACGGGCGGGTACGTCCGGACCCGTGCTTACCCAGCGTGGGGAACGGCGGGGAGGGGGAGGAGGGGTAGCCGGTTGAAAGCCGACGTAGAGGGTCGAACACGCGGCCGGGGAAATATTTATAATAAGAATCCGCAATGCGCCGCAAGTTTACGTTCCCCCTTTAGATTGGGTGTCATTAGAAGGTGGTGGTCTGACGCGTGAATTTAAACAAGCAGGCTTTGACGGAGGGCCGCTGGCGTAAGCAGAAACACGCGGCTTGGGAACGAGCGGAGGGAAGGGCGCGTGCGCTAGCCGTGCCGCTAGCATAAATCTCCCGGCCCCGCCACGCAGAGATGATGAAGTGTAAACGTCTTCTCTTCCCTTCTCTAACCCCCACCACCAGCGCCACCCAGGGCTCAGAATGTCATGGTCTGTTGGAGAGCGGGTGCATTAACCGCCCCATTGCTCAGTGACTAGGAAAAGAGCCTCTCGGACCACTGTCTGTGTCGTGTTATTATTAGTGTGTTTCGCTTTGTTAAATTTAGACTCGAAACTTCATGAATGGTGGGGAAACTTAAAAGGAAAAAAAAAAAACATGAATTAATGTACATTGATAAAAGGAAGGCACTATTGCATTGGAGGGGGTGGGGGTGGGGGTTATTTAATAAAGAGCGTGTTCAGCAACAGAATCCTCATTTTTCAGATATTATTTGTCAAGTAGGATCTTTGTTCCCGTAGGATCTTTGTACACCCACACAGACCAGTTCAAAGGTTTCCAGTCCACCCCAATTAATTTTCTGCATGCCGACCGGTTCTGGACACGTCGAATTAGCCATTTTTAATTGGGCGTTCTTCCAAAGTCGCCATCGTGTTGTAGCAACGCGGCCGTTACCACAACATTGCGAATCCTGGTGAGAACGTTTCGCGTTCGCCGGGAAGCGGCTCTCGCTCACTGGCTCGGGCTGCCTCTCTCTTAATTGCCGTCCTCACAATGATTTCCTGTCGGGGCTCCACGAGGGATTCTTGCTCTTGACTCTTCGGATGACCCCGAACCAGGAACCACAGCTTTCATTCTCTCGTCCTCGAAATATGCTCCGCGGCTCACAGACCACTCCGGCAGACAGTGACCGGGCAAGTTCTCCTAGAGCAGAAACTTCCTGTCACCCATTGTTCTTTCAAAGTAACGTCTGATAAATGGTTTTTTTTTAAAAAGGCCATGGTTTTCAAGTTGGCTCGATCCAGCTGCGTGTCCCGAAATCGCACATAAAAAAATATGTCTCCAGTTCCACTTTCTCTGTTTCACTGCTTTTTTTTTTTTTTTTTTTTTTAAATCGCAGAGCTCTTGGGATGTTACTTAAGATCACGCCCTCATGATTCAGCTGAACTGTGTCGCCCCAGCACAGACCAAACAATTACAGATTACATGGAATACGTCATATTTTTATAAACTCTTGAAGTGTGGCGCATAGCTTTGCTTTTAGACGTGTGACAATTACAAACTCCAGAGTCATGAGAATAGATTTGACCGTCTGTGTTTGTATACATAGAGCTGTTCTTAAACGTACTACCTAAGAGGACTGTTTAAGTCAATTCCATTTCATTTGAAAACATTGTATAAATCATTGAGGGTCAGGACCACCATGAAATCTAATGCTAACCTGATAAAACACAATCAACAGAACAAACTAACAGAGACATAGTGTAATCAAATGATTAATATATCTTGAAGTGTATCTGCATGACTCCCACATTAACATTTTATTTGCCATATTCGAACATTTAGATGTTTCTGTGTTCTATGGGGTGGATATCTAGACAAAGAAGTCATACGGGGCCTAAAATTTAGAGAGTACAACACTGAAACAGCAGCAATGTTTTTCTTTTTCTTTTTTTTTGTTAAACACAAACAGAAAGCCAAGTTACCCTCTAACCAAATGATATTACAATTGAAGCAGACCTCATCTTGGTCTTTGAATTCTTGTTCACAGTTTATGTTTCTCTGTGACTCTCACCCACGGAGTTCCTGCTTGTTTAAAAAGGAAACGAATCCATCCTTAGCGTGGTGCACTTTTCTTTAACTTTTATCTTATACAAAACAAACGAAAGCGAGCGTTTAATGTTTTTTTTAATGGAACCTCAGAAACAAATCGATCACGTTTCATAAGGGATGCCAAAAACCGAATCTAACTTTTAGCTATAATTATTATGTTTTTTTTCCCCTCACTCAAAAGTTAAACACAAATCGCTTTGCAGTGTGAATGAATCTAGGCCACAGTCATTGTGCTGGCTGTAACTCTCCACCCCTCCTGGGGACAATAGGTCCTTCATATTACTTCGTCACTCATGATTGGCAGGAAGGTGCGGGGGCCCTCGTGGGAACTTCCCATCCCGGCTGATTACCCGAAAAACAAAGACAACGGCCCTCTTATTTACCCCTCTCCCGAAACAGCTGACAGTCACTGCGGCTTTGTCCTCCTCCGCCGTCGCGATGAATGGCGCTTCGTCCGCGGCGGCCTCGCGGTGGCGTCATGGTCGAGCGCCGTCCGCGCGGGCCCACGTTAATTGCAAGCGCCCCGTTTCCCCCCGGGGGCACTGATCACCACGGCGACGCAGCCGCGATCCCTCGTACCGGACGGGGGAGCTTCCTGTCGCCTCGGGCCCGCCCTGACGAGAGAGCACCTTCGGCTCCGAAGGAGGGGGGAGGGGGAGTTTTTTTTCACATGCAAATAAGGACGCGCTCCCTTCCTGTCACCTGGCCGGGATTAGCATAGCCGCGCGCGGTTTCCTTTCACTGGCGCTAATGGGATTCAATGCCGTCCCGAACGGGGTCTGAGAAAGAGCGGCGGAACGATGAGACGAATCCAACAATGAGCCATTCAGGGAACGGACGGAACAAAGTGCATTCCCTGGGAGTGATACGTTTTCAGCGGCAGAGCGGATGGGGACGGGTTAATTGGAATAATAATTAGCAGGTTTACTGTAAGACGATTTAAAATGCTTTAGACAAGATCTCGAACATGAATCCCCTGCAGAACAAAAAGATAAGTTCCACAATGTAAACATTTCTGGTTGGGAAAAAGTGATGCGATTTCAAAAAGAACCAAAAGCATTAGCCATTGTGCTAACGTACTGCCATTTGACCTCTGTGCACCGAAGACAAGCATAAACAAACTACATTTGCGCCTGTGCTGTGTGGCAAAATTGGGCCTGCAGCCTGACAGACCAATTAAAGGTCTGTCACGGCTGGTTTTGTGCCGCTATTGTTGGTGGTTCACCATGAGTGCATCAGCAGCTACGTAGCATTCTCTGCAGTTTATTAAAAAAAAAATTTAAAAAACCCAGACCCAACAAAAAAGGCTGAGCAGCTTCATCCGAGCGCATTAATCACTGTTAAAAGGAGACACGCACTATCAGTGAGACAGGACAAATGTTGTCTTATCCCATAAATGGTTAATAGGCTCCCTCTGCCACTGCAACAGAGAGCAATGCGAGTTGTTTTGGAGAGAGGAACGGGGTTTTAAAATTTACTGCTCCATGCGAGCGCGCTGGACCACCCTGCTCGAAATAACATAATACAATCCAGAGCCCACTCTCCCTTTCTCACCCTTGGCCTCCCCACATTGTATTTACCTATATTTGGGACCGAGAGAGAGCTCGCTGCTTTCAGGAATTCTTTGGCACGCCGAGGCCTACGATAAACATAATATCCTTCGCTGACTCTAGATTGTAAAACAGCACCTCGGTTGTCAGAAGAGTAATATATTCCTTGACAGAATTTATCTTGCATATTAATTGTGTTTGGTAAGGGGTAACGTGAGGGCGCTTCTACCTACAACTGCTAAGAAATAGAACTAGATTTACACTCTATTGTTCAGACAGCAAATCCCTTCTGAGCGGTTTAGTGTCAATGCCTGACAATGGTTTAATTAATTTTATTATGAGCATCAAATCAGTTTTTATCTTTTCTTTCATAACCACAGACTTGAACCGTATAACAAAACTTTTCCCCATGCAAAAACGTTTTGTTTTTTTACTTAAATATTATTGACAATATGTGCATATATAAACTTACTCGTATATGAATGTAGTTTTCTCTGTCTTGTTTTACGCTACCACTGACATTGCTACTGACAACGAAGGCTCCAGGCTAGAATCTCTGAGAATGAAGCAGGCTCCTGGATCTCACATGTGTTAGCACATGCTGAAAACTGTTCTCCTGTAATTTCATTGGGGGTGGGGGGGGTGGGGGTGGGGGTTCAGCGAAACCTCGGGCCTTTTCTGGAAAAAAAGGCAGGGAGGTGTAGGGAGCATTTTTTGGGGGGGCGGGTGGCCAGCGTCTCGGGGGGATTTTCGCTTGACAGGATGAGTTAAATTCACGGCCATGTTGTTGCCGCGGAAGTCCGAGGAGCCCCATTCAAGTGGCGAGACCTCATAGCGCTTAAATTACATATCCAAACCTCCTGTTGAAAAAAACCACGGCGACTCCACATACGCTGGAAGCCATGCTCAGCGTTTTATAGCTGTCTTCAATGCCTTTTTCTTTTTTCTTTTACTGTACTGTAAACATATTACTGGCTTCGTTTTGTGGCCCTGTTAGTGGGAAATTAGCTAATCTTCTCGCCTCAAACATGGGAATAAAAAATGGGAAAAAAGCCATCGTTGTGCTGAGGTGGAGAGTTTAAAGCAGCCATTGGTGATTAGAACAGCGTAAATGAGCATCTGGCTGCCATGTCAGGTTGCGTTAGGTTTTTGACGTTGTGTGGTTTCGCAGCTGGGGCATCTCCTGAACGATGCGTCCGCAAACCGCAACAGCAGAGCCCTTCGTGTGATGGCACGCCCGAAAAAACATCGCGAGTGAACAAGCCCCAGCGGCTGCTTGAAATCGAAGCAGAGGGGCTAAGATCTCAATTTACAGATGAATAAACATAAATAGAATCAAAAGCTGTTTTCCACACAAGACTGAAGACCTTTTCAGAAAGCACATCAATTAATGTTCTATTTAAAAAAAAAATTATTTCCTTTTAATTCTGCATGTCTTGTGGCTCTGTCGACTGAAGCTTTACTTTTCTCGAGCTCAGCGGCAGTGTATGTTAAATTCTTCTCTCACAAGTCACTTCGGTTAAAAGGGTCTGCTCAATGTCAAAATTTCAAATTGTTAATATATAACCTGATGAATATAATCCCACCATTTGCCTCTGAACAACACTTTCTGGTGAGAAAGTCTGTTTTCAAGGGTTTTCTCATGCAAAGGATGACTTCGCCGAGGCGTCATCCGGGCCGAGCTTTAATCGTGTGCTTTCCCTCACCGGAAGCGCTCCCCAATACGTCCTGACAACTCAATGGACCTTAAAGAGCAGGCCCAGGCTTTAAACCTTTCCCGAATGCCCTGATTGCTTCAAGCAGGAAAATGCACATTTACATAATTGTTAACAGGGAAAATATGCGGTGCCATAAATCAAAACGAACGTCCAGGGCGAAAGCAGACCGCAATCGCTGTTTACGATTGAGCAGAACGCAACGAAACAGCTGGTAGGTGGGACATTTTTGAGAAAGCTTGTGAGTCAACAGATGCCGATGTTCTCCCATCCCTTCTGTGCAATATTTCTGTGCAAACCATACAGGGTTTGCCCAGAGTGACACAGTGTATATAAGTGTATAAGTTCGTGCCCACTGCCTAACAGGCAATTATTCACAGGGGGAAATTCAGGCAGGGCATGCCAGGATCGTGATCTGCTTATAAAAGAATAGCATATTTACAAATGTGTACCTGTCTGTATACAGAAATAATAAACATTTTCATCTGTGTTACACCAACATCACTGCTGAAACTTTCCATTTGACATCCCCACTAGAGACTGTTAACCCTTAAAATAGCGCGTTAATGCTTATGACATCATCTTAAATCCTCCTTTTAGTTCAGCCCCAGTGAAGCCATGGTTTTCTTTAATTCCTCTCACTGGAAAAAATCTGGAAACTCTAATATATAAATCAAATAATAAAAACTGCAGAAATAGTCACTGTAGCAAATTTTAACAGCTGTAAAGTAGTGAAGCAGTAAAAGTGTACTGTGAAATTTATTCTGTTGATTAACCCTTTTAATAGTACTGTAGGCTTCTTTTTTTTCTTCAAAATTCTAAGTCAGTGTTCTATACCATTGCTTTCAAATACCATAATACATTCTAATACTGATTGTTAAATCAGTATTAGAATGCTCAGTTAAGTTAACAATTAAGTTAGCTGTTAACATTTGAATCACATGTGATCTTACACTATAAAGCTTTGATTTTAAATCACTTTCTTTCCAGACTTGAGCACAATCCCCACACTGTTCCCAGGGTTCAGTGCTTTCACGGCACATGTCCGTTTTAGTGAAGCTGGCACCAGCAGGAAATGCATCAGCGACACCCTGGAGGAGCAGGTGCATAATACCTACTTTATTCCTCCCGATGATGTCATAATGCTGTGCTACATCCTGTCTAGACAGGTATCATTTCCTTTCCCGAAATTAAATTTCATCTTTTTTTTCTGCAGAAATGTCATGCTGGTTCATTTTGGACAGGGGGATTATGGCTGCTTCTCGCTGTGGTCCAGCTGCCATTGGATAGCGCCTTGATTTGGATAAATGTTACCCTCCCCAGCCGAAATGATCCCATATACCAGATCCCACCTCATCCCTCAACATTCTTTCTCAGACATGCATACATATGCACAGACATGTATGCACACACACGTATGGATACACATATATTCACCACACAGAGAGACATTCATGCACATGTATTCACACACTCATTTTTCCTCTGTCTTTCTCCCTTTCCCACACGCACATACACATGCAAACTCACAAACACACACACACACACATATATACAAAATGTACATGCAGACACACACACGCATGCACAGATTTAAAAGTAGTTGTTCAGGGTTTTCTCCCACCGTAGACAGGAAGCAGCACTGCCTGAGAGAACATTTAAATTGATTCAGCTCAGTTTTGGGGGTTGGGGGTTGGGGGTTGGGGTTGGTGGGTCTAGCCTTGTGGCCTTCTAGTCCAGTGGGGAATATGCTAACTGCTTTGCAGTTTGGTGAAAATTTTTTATTTCATACCACTTGTTGTGGAGCACACAAAGAAATATGTAACCTCCTGGCAACCAACATAACGACAAACTGGGAATGACACCCCTGAGGACCAGGCAGATGAGACAGTCCTGCCCTTTAATTTCCCAGAATCTCCCTGGGGCTGCACACGGGACAAGATGACAAGATGGTGGATTTGTTTTTTTTTGGGGGGGGGGGGTTTATTGCATTTTTTCTTCCTGATTTTTTCTCACAAACAGAAAGAGTTACTGCAGCGATTGCATCTGCAAACGAATCCATGTATGTATTTAAAAGAGGAGCAAGTCATATGCCTTCAAACACTTATATGCATGCGTAAACACGGTAAATGTGTGATCCAATGCAAGGTTTTGTCGTCTCCATTCGATTTATGAGTACAATTCCCATAAAACAGTGGCAGCACTGGTAGTTACTGCATAAGAAGCAAATATTAATTCTGAACAAATACTCAGCCCACTGTACACGATCCAGTACCTTTCGTCACTGTTAAAGCCGTTCCAAAATGGGAAGTAGCGATTTTATGAGGTCGATGTCATCATTTCCAGAAAAGGGGTTTGGTTTTGTGTAATGCTTTAGTAGCTGGTTATTCCCTTTGTCTTTTGAATGAGGTCACATTACATTCTGTAGAAGATAAATTCTCAGTTTTTTAATTGGCCCATGCAGGAAAAAGATATTAAACAGCATTCACGTTTATCCGGAAAGCCATCTTTGTTTTAGCCTCGAAGACGTTCTAGTCCTTAGTGTCACATGTGCTGAAAACATCAAAAGCCAGGGATGGGAGCTCACATTTTCCACGAGTGATTTTGAAATGTCAGGGGGTGGACTCCATCTTTTTCTTTCTCTGCTCGCATTCTCACTTTCTCTACAACAGCAACAAAACATGTTTTTAATTTGGTGTGTCATCCATTCAGGAACTCTCTTTCTCAAAGCTATGCCTCATTCATCATGCGAGACCCACTGTAAGGAAGTGAGGTGTATCTGGGTCCATGTTTGTGTACGTGTTTGTCTGTGTTTGTCTACGTGTTTGTGTCTATGCGTGCACGTGCAAAAGCACACGTGTATACGTGATTATGTGTATTTTTGTGTCTTAGGTTACAGCAGACTTGTTTAAGCCATGTCTGTATGAAGATGTTGCGTCTGGCTTGGCAGCAGTGTGCGGTGAACGCCCATTTCATGTGTATTTGAGTATGTGTGTGCGTGCTTCTGTGTGTACACACACACACAAGTATGTGTGTGTGCGCTGGTATGTTTCCATTCATTTCCGAGTGCATGTCTCTATTTGCACGTGTGTCTGCACAGTGTGCATGCGTACGCTTTTTAAAGAAGCTTAGTAAAGGCCTTTGAGGCCTCAGACAGCTGGGCCTTTCCTCCCTCTGTGGTGGCGCTACGAAGGGAGATGTTTGCCTTGGACCACCACCAGCGCCGGGTCTCGAGTCGGAATATTGTGTTTCGAGTGAAGTTAAGAGCCTGATTATTGTCTCTCGAAGCAGGCCTGTCTGCGCGCCGCGGCGTCAGATAGAGTCGCGGCCGGGGTGAAAATACCCCGCGCGTCGCCCCGGCTCGCCGCTTCCCTCTCGGAGAGCTCCGCGGCCAGACGGCCGCTCGATATTTAACGGCCTGGTCATTTAAACAGAGCTAATAAAACACCCCCCCGCTGCCGCGTAGTCCCAGTCATAAACTGCACATTCTGCACACTGTTTCACGCGGCCTCTTCGGGCTCTTCTCGTTCACACAGCCCACCCCCCCCCCCCCCCAGTGAAATGGGACACTTGTGCACTTTAGCTGCAATGGCGGTCAGGGTCGCCAGATGCTTATGGATCTCCCGTCTTGATCGGTTGAAACCCACCAATATGAACTTTGTGAATTTTTCCCCCAACCACATTTTAAGATTCTAGCAGGGACTTGCATACATTTTTCCTTTGACATTGTTTTCCAAAATCCAAACATGAGAGGATTTCCACTGGTTTGAAAGCCCTGGTTAACCCATTTAAGAAAGAGTTTTTTGGAATGTTTTAGAGTTCTATTTTTTTCTATAAATACTAAAAAGTATTTCAGTTCTATTTTGACATAATACAAGTGCCCTGGATGACAAAATATTGGATTGTGAAAATATTATGAATATTATTTTTATTCCAGTGCCTGATGAGATATACCTCCCCAGCAGTCCCCCCCCCTCCAACCAGGAGTAAGCAGGTTAGATAAGGGATAGATGTATGGATGGTTGGATTTTTTGCATGTTCCTTAGGCAAAAATGAATTGGCAGGGAGGATAACTATCTCATATGTTTTGAGGACAAGCATATCAGTCTGCTACCCTCTTCAACCAGAGTATGTTGCATCAGGGGAACTGTCCCACAGTCCTGATTGGCCGTTCCAAATTTGGATGAAAGCTGAGGGATCTTCTTCAGTAAGGTCATTTATAAATAATGTTGACTTTGGAAAACTTGCATTTTCAACTGAAATTATATATAGAAGTGAGATTATTCAGCCAAGAACTAAAAATGCTTTCCTGAGAACAGTCTTATTAACTGCACTGTTAATTCACTTTAAAATAAGCTGGCTGTGTTCGACAGGCTTCCTGTTATGTATTATGATAGAATCATAAATACTGTAGATGTGTTGCAGGAAGATAAATTTGCACTCGGTACATAATCCAAAGGAAAATAAGAATGAAACATAATTAATGATATAAATTCTAAACTAAACTGAAATGCTGCGTTCTCAGCCGTGTTGGTATTCTGGAAAATGAATTAATTTCAACAGCTAGAGTCTCAAGGGAGCGCTGTGATGCACTGGACCAGCGACCCGCCATAAATTTGACTAAAGCCGTTTGGAACTTCTGTAATTCCAGTCTTTTTTTTTATGACGCTGCCTAAAAGCAGACGCATGTATCACCGTCTCAAGGTCTGGGCTGAGCAAGCTGTCACCAGGAAGTGGCTCTGGGGGGGGCTTTGAAGAAATCCGAGTGTGTGCTCGGATATAAAAATGGCCGCCCGGTAAGAGGCGAGTCGGAACTGGAAGGCCCCCGCTTCTCACAGTCGGGGCTATAGTGGAATCTGTGCTATTTAATCCCGGCCATGTCCCTTTCTGTTTTCCCAGAGATGTCGAGTGTGTCCCACTAGAGATTAATAACTTGTATCAAAGAGGGCTCAGGAAGAGGAGCCAAACCCTCAGGATTGATGGCTTTTTCTCTAGGGGCCGGCCTGTGGTCAGTTATCACCCCTGCCCCCACCCCGTCCCCCCCGTCCCCCCGTGGGAGAAGACTTTGCCTTATCACGTCTCTGGGGCAATAAGATCCCTATTTACAGGGTCCAGATCCCTCTTCGGTTGGCTCATATACATGCTTGGATTACTATCTATGGGAAGATGGCTTTTCTCAAGTGACTAGCAAACACAACATTATATATTTTTTTTGTCTCTAATGCGTTGAATCGAACAGCACGTTGTCTTGAAAGACACTGGGCAACAGATGGACTAATCGGATGGCTTGCAGTGTGCAGTAATGTTTGGAAACTGGGTTGGTGAACAAAAGATTGCAGTTTTGAATCTTGGCTGTCAGAACCTGTCAAGCAAGCTGCCCCAGTGACCTCAGTAAATGGATACGCATATATTCACATATATACATCCAGCTGCATTAATGTAAGCAGATACATTAGAACTGGGCATCTGCAAAGCAAACTACAACATTTTTCAATGATAAAATATCTGTGAGAAAATAGAGTTCTGCTCACAGTCACAGACCGTACAGACCACAGACTTACAGTATGGAAATGGCTTCTCTGTAAAGAAGGATTGATGCTATCAAAGGTCACAGTATTTTACAACAGTTGGAGATGCAACCAGACTGATACAGAGGGATTAGTCATTATATCTGTGGAATCACTGAAGAGGTTAACATCTTGCGTGGCTAAACTAAGGAAAAAATGTGCTGACTAAGAAGCTAATGTGGAAAATCATTTTCTTCTAGAACGTTCTAATATCAGCCAGGGAGTCGGCTCGGTGCATCACTGTGCGCAAAAAGGAATAAGTGGAAGAGCATGAGGAAAAGCACGTCCGCCGGCAGACGGGCTTCCCGCGAGCCTCGGGAATTCAGCGGATCTGAATCGCGCGGCTGTCACCTGCCGCACGCGGATTAGCGCTCGGCGCGGGAGAGCGCGCCCGACGCGGCGGCTTCGCCAGCGGCGATTCCCGGTGTGCGCTCACTCGCCGGCGCGCGCGCCAAAGCGCCCGGGGTCACACCCCGGCTCCGGTGTCTCAGAACAACGCGGTAACAACACGCGGTAAACGACGCGCCGTAAATTAGCCGAGGCCCGGCCTTGGAGCTCAGCCAGGGCCTCATCTGGCCCGGGCTCCGGTTACACTCCCAGGAAAGACTTCCCACAAATTCCTCTGTTTTATGCCTCTGGAAGGCTCCAGGAGAGTTCAGGCCAAAAAAATGAAACAAAAAAAATAATATGTGCGATAAAATAATGGATACACCTCTTTTATTACCAAAAGGGTGAGGATTGCAGCAGTCTTGTGGTACGGTTTTAAAACTTTGTTAATGTCTGTCCATGTGTTTCTGTGTGTTAATGCGAGTGTTTGTGTATTACGTGTATGTGTGTGTGTGTGTATGTGTGTGCTGTAAATTTCCCAAAACAATTAAATAGTTTATGGTAGCCTATCATTCAAATTCACCTCAAAAACCAGCAATGTGTAACACCTATTGATTTCATAAAGGTCTATTATGTTGGTCTCTACTTAATATACAGTGAGCACCATAACATATCAACACATTTTTTCTTGATTTGGCTCCAGAATTCCGAATCCAGAATTTTATATTTGGAATCAAACAATTCAATGTGATTAAAGTGCACATTCTTAGCTTTTGTTAAAAGATTTTTCATACATTTTGGATTCTCTTTTTTATGCATTTTTTGCATAGTCCCCCCATTTCAGGGCACCATAAAGTTTTGGGAAAATGGCTTCACGGGTGTTTCTAATCAGTCAGGTGTTAATTTGCTTGTTTGTTGTAGGCATTTGTCAACATGAGGATCAAGGTTGTGTCAATGAAAGTCAAGGAAACCATTATGAGGCTGATAAATAAAAAATAAACAGTCAGAGACATATGCCAAATCTTAAGCTTATCAAAATCAAATCAAATATTTGGAACATCATTATGGAGTTACACACACACACGTGCGCACACACACACACACATCTACACCAGCTGCAGCTGCATCAAGCCCCTAACCCCACCAGCTGTCACCACCAGAAGAGGAACGGATCGCGTTTCGCCTCGACCAGAGAAACTGCCTCTCAGGCTGACATCCTGTGCCATCGCTCTTTGAAAGACACATGCTGTGATGGTCGACCCTTTCCTGTTTTTCCTCAGTTTTTTTTTTTGGAGTAATTATTGTCTGGAGATTACCTTCAACCTTCGTGCTGCTTCGAACTGGCACTGAGTGGTGGCCTCTTCCGAACCCAACTTTGAACAACGGGAATCAGTTTTATCGAAATCATGAGTGGGTGAAAATAACTACTAGATAAACATGGCAGGCCCCAACCCCCTCATAGTCACGTTTCGGTTCGACATTTTACTTTTTTGTAAGGTTGTTTTAAGAATATACTGTAAAATGGAGAACCACTCTGTCTAACTAATGTCTTCTGCCGAAGCTCATGGTAAATTACTGACAAAATGTGTGGTTTAGCAGCTGTTTCTGTCACCTCCTGTCCGCGGCTACATCAACCCTCTCATTATCCGACATGGCTGTTTTACTGAAAACTACGGTCTTTAATGCAGACGTCTCTTTACAACATCAATCAGCCCACAAATCAGAAACTCACGGCCGTACAATTCATTAGCATCATGTCACAAACGACATCAATTGCAGGTGCAAGTGCAGTTTGTAATAATCAAAACCCTAATTAGGACGTATTGTTTACAAAACCAACAATTAAGTCAGAACAGCTAAATTGGACAGCTAGTGCTCACTAGTACATTTTTTTTGGTTTGGAAGTCAAGTGTTTTTTTTGCTTTCTTTTTTCTCTTTGTCTACCTGGTTATTTCAGTGTGGAATGTGAATTTAGAGTTAATTTTTATTATATTCAAGACTGAGGACTTTCAGATTTTGACCATTAAAGGATATTGGGACAAAAAGTCACTGGACTAACTAGTTACAAGACTAACTTGAGCATGTAGATTAAAGCTGTTTACATGAACATCACAGGTATTATAAACCCAGGTATTAAACCAGAATGCCTCTTTTGAAATCCCAATGGTATTTTTTTTTCTACTGTCAACACTATGATTAACATGAGACCGCGTTTTCCTGGAGTAATCTATGTGTGTGTGTGTGTGTGTGTGCGTGCGTGTGCGCGCAATGTCAATGTCAGCATGCTGATGTGACCACACACTTAAGGGCATTAATCAAACAGTTGCATGGATCAAAAGCCTTAATACTGTACAAATAACTTCTGTGATGTCACTGGATTTGCTCCGTGGCTGACTTCAGGTAACAACTTATCCTGAGAAAACGCAGCGCTATGATCTTCTGCCCATCCCCTTCTTTTACATGGCATTAAACCAGGCAGGAGGAGTGCAGTCATTTGCACTCCTCCTCCTCAGCTTTTTTTTGGCTCTTCCTCTGTCTCTCCGATGCACCAGTATTTTCTCTTGTCACACTGCCCCTATGCACCTTGCCTGCTAGTACAATGACCGGTCTGTCCAGGGGCGTTCTCCCCCTGCCCCCCCCACCCCCCACCCCGACGGAGACAGGTATTTCCTGTGGGAAAGAGCCATTATCACAGCTGAAGGAGTCGGGTTTCCCCTCAAATAAGGAGGCCCTTCTCCCGTTCCAAATCGATACCCAGGTTCTGAATGCAGCCACTATGTCTCTTCCCATATACAGGGCCCAACCCACTCCATCATACTCAGCACAGGCTGCCTGACGCGCTTTCAAACAGATGCAGGCTGGGCCTGGGCTACTGAACAGAAATCTACATACAATACGGGCGAGCAGCTGCTGATGGGGTGAGGTTACAGGCTCGGAATATCAAAGCAGTGCACTGCCTAAAGAAGCACTTAGCAGCCATTCAAAGAGAACTTCTCTGAAAACGCTCTTACCCTTCTGTTCAATTCCATTGTAGACCAACCACCACAGTACCTGTACGGGAATGGCTGTCATTGCAATTATGTTTCAAGATTTACAAATAATAATAATAATAATAATAATGATACAATGCCATGAAAAAATATTTGTCCCCTTCCTGATTTCCTCTATTATTGCATATTTGTCACAATCAATGGTTTTGGAGCTTTACACAAAATGTAATATGATACAAAAGTTTCAGGGGGCAATCACAGGGTGATGTACGTATTTGGTAACTTTTTTCATTAAATAAATGAAATAACATGTTTTGTGTTTACCCAGTTTCCATTTGTCCATGTATTTCCATGTGTAAACACAAAGCATGTGTGTCCATATGTTTTGTGTTTACCCAGTTTCCAAAGATGTAATATTAGACAAAGATCTAATATCTCAAGATCTGAAACCATTCAATGTGACAAACATGCAATAACAGAGGAAATCAGCTGGTACACAGCACTGTAGGTTGATGTTAGCTCAAGCTATTTCTAGAAAAAAAAACATTTCTTCACAAACTGAGTTGTCAATGCGTAAAACAGCCTTGTCAATATGTAGAACAGCCTTGAATCTAGAATCAGGCCTTGTAATAAAGGTAGAGACCCTCAGAGTATTAAAAGCCAGGCCCAGTGTTAGTGGACAGGTTTAGCTGGTTTGAATGGCCTGTTCTCATGTTCTAAACATTAGTATTTGCCAGGAAGGGAAATTAAAGTAATAATCCACAACTCAGATATATTACACCCAACTCAACAGAACTCATATATTCTGCTTGTGATCTAAGTATATAATTAAGCAGCAGAGATGAGGAAGGCGGGGCATCAGCACAAAGAAGGTTGGGCTTCAGAAAAGAGGTGGGACATTGAGGAATTATGGGCCCACGGGAAAGTTTTTGGGAGAAGTGATGACCATATCTTCAGGTTCCTGAAGAGCTGGCCCAAATCATAAGTGACAACGAGAAGCCAATTTGCCTCCTTCGAAACCCCATGAACTTCAGGACTTAAAGCAGAAACAGATGTTCCTTGGAAGTGAGAAGTTAACTGCAGACACAAATACTTGAAATAAAAACCATAGCAAACAGCACTAATGGCATACTGAAGATGCCAAGAGTCTTTCCATTTTTCAATGTCTTTTGATATTGTGAGTCAGTATGTACTAGTAATACTCAAGATTATGGCTTTCAAAAGGGGCACAGTACATATGATTATCGTACTATATTTGTTTTCTCATAACTATAAAAATGGATATCTGTTCTGTACATCAGAACATGTTGTGTTGTGAATGGGTATCTATTAAGTGACAAAATTAATCATTTTCATTTACATTGTAAATTATTAGAAATGGATGGCAGTTATCACTGTATTCTGGTCAGCCACGCCAGTCCAGGCTAACCTCTGGAAGGGTCGGTTCATTGGCTCTGTCCAACATACTCTCACGCATTCTTGCAACCTCCAAACTCAGATGTTTGGCGAGGGTACTGGAAAAGGCTTGGACATTACTGTGGAAATAGTTTCAGATGTCAGGGAGTGAGGAGATTAATCTAGAGATCGCATTTAATGCTGTGTTTATACAGAGCTCTTATCTCCGAATGTGAATGATTTCATTCCATTTTTCTTTCGCTCTAAGTGAATTTCCCATTGAGTCTTGTGCAAGTGAATGGAATTCTGAAAGCCCTCGAGATCATAATCGACGGACCTCTGGAAACGCGAGGGTGGGAGCTGTTATGAGAGACGGCCCTTGTGCTCAAGTTTCAAGGGAAATATGACAGACATCAGTACTTCAAATCTGCCATGCCAACACATACTTTAGGCAACGGGGAACGATAAGCCATCTTAAGGGCTAGGCCACAGACCACTAGCTCATTAGTGTGCCCACTTTGGGATTCTGGGCCTGCGTTTAACCCTAAATCTCAAGTAAAACCACTTAATGGTGCAGAAATTTCACTCCATGGGAAAATCAACAAACGAGTATAAATGTTCACCGATTTCGGCTGTCTCCACTGTGCTGTGTTTTTTCATGTTATGGAGAATAGATTAGCCAGGATCAATGATGTACATTTTGCAGGCCTGGTGCAATTAGGCATTTCTATGGTAATGCCTTTACAAGGAGGGAGCCAGTTGAGGGAGTGCCAGTAATCTCCATGTCTGGTATTTGCGAGACAGAAATGTTGTCCCCCCCAACTGATGATTTTTCAAAAAATCTTTTTTTCTCATTTGCGGCCAGCTGTGGTAACGTTAATATGATTACAGTTTAGTAACATGGAATGGCTTTTGCAGTGATTAAAATATCATTTACCAATTTGCGCTGTATTGTTTTTTACTATTCTTGAGCAGCCTTCGCTGTTGGAATATTTCTGTTCTATTGAAACAAAACAGAGAATTCCTAATACATAAATCACCCTCATAACTTGGCAGTGGGTTACACTTGAAAATTATGCTTTTGGTGCTATGCCACTGGTTTGAGCATGCACACACATGCACGCGAACTCTCTCTCTCTCACACACACACACACACACACACACACACACAGACATTTCACTACCCCAAATGGGCCTCTCTGTAATTGGCACAAAGAAAGGAAAAACATTTTAAAATGTAAATAAAAAGTGTTGTTAGAAGTATACTTTACTTTTATGAAGCGTTGTTAAATAAACAACTCTTGAAAGTGTCCAGATCAATCAAATGGTTTGTGAAAATGAAGTAAAAAAAAAAGTTTAATACATTAAAAGCAATAATGCCTTTAGATTTTTGGCAGGTCAAAAAATGAATGGTTTACAAACATTAATCCTTCAAGTGGTCTCTAAAGTGATATGTACTTTGTGATCATACATACTGCATGTGTTGAAATCCATGAATAGCGTTGTATGCCTGTAAATTTATTTCTTTTTCCAACTGGTTTTCTCTTTTTCTGTCATTATTTGTAATAGCTGTAATTAGTTGTTATTTGGAAATGCTTTCCACAGCTGACTTTGATTCATGTATGTCAACATGCATACACATCTCTATAGAGTGCATGTGACACAATGCAATGTTAATCCAGTCCCAGTGAATTCATGTGAGCGAAGTATGTGATTTGAAATATTGATTTTCTTCCAAACAGAAATGGGTCATTTTACGGGTAGAATATGAAATATGCGGGGATCTTATGCCAAAAGTTCAGTTTTAATTAGTCCCATGTGGTCTCTACAAAAATAGCCCAGAAACTAAAAAACTTTAACAAGACTTTTCAGAAGAGCTGTGTTATAATGCACATACCAGACATTGCCGTACAGAATTCACAGAAACAGAGCTTTTTTTTCAACAATGCACAATAAATAACTACAACATTTAATAATGGGTTTACGGTTTTGTTTTGACCTTGATACTTTTATTAGACAGACTGGAAATATAAAGTAACTTTTGAGTGGATTTCACTCTGGATTGGCAACTATAATTACCATTATGATAGCAAAAAAGGAAAAATAGAATGATGTGTTTATGTTTCTTAACCATGCTTAAACAAGAATATTAGCACGATTGTGGAATTCATGTGACAAATGATTGTATCAATAAGCTATAAGCCACATTTTAGAATACAATAAAAAAAAAGCCAGAAGGTAAGAAAAGCTTTGGATCACACCAAACCACCAGTTGTTTGTCAATTTGTATTTTTTATATTTATAATGCAATTTGTTCATGAAAGCTACTCACGAGCAGAGAAGGAGACTTGCACTGAACGATGGAACCCACCTTGGAATTTACAACCGGGGAGGAAAGCGCCAATCTAATTTATAACTGTCACCGTCCGGCTTGCGCTCTGGATGCCTGCACTAAGCCTGACATGGGGCTGGAAAATATGCTCTATTAATAAAGAGCCAGTGGCCTCTGCCTGCCTCTGCTAATTACCCGGCATGAGGGATGTCTTCCTATAGCGCCCGGCTCTCTTTTGTCCGTCGCTAACAAATAACTGGCTTACGACGAGGCCCCCAGCTGCAGTTTGTGAAAGTTGAGATTGTCTTGTCCGGTTCCTTTTGCATCGAATAAGCTTGCATCATTTTTGGGGCGGGGCCCAGGGTTGGCCTTCTGAAAGATTGATTGATTGACTGAGTGATGGAATGCGGGAAGATATCAGGTACGAAATGGCACCGAAGAGTCTGATGGCTCAGTCCAGGAGAAAAGGTCACATGATGACAGGTGAGACAGTGCAGATGAGTGATTGAATGGAACATCGTTTTTGTTTATTATTATTATTATTATTATTATTATTACTATTATTATTATTATTATAGTAGTAGGTCATAGAGTGAGAGTAGTAGTAGTATAGAACATTTTTTTTATTATTATATTTATATTATTGGTCCAAATGAGCTCTAGTATAAAGCGAGTCTGAAGACTAGGCTGATGTGTGGGTGGGTTAATGAATTTCCCCATCTAAATGAGTGGGGGAAACAGGAAACAGAAGACCTTGGTGGTGGGCAGTGCTCATCTCACAGCTGATTGGCTTTGAAAAAGGGGAACACCGGCAGACCCACCCTGACACCGGCCTGTCAAAATTACACGGGCACATCAATCTGTATGCCCAGTGACATCTCTTTTATCTGCTGTGCAAGAGAGCGTGTAGCTGCAGAATCACATGGCTCGCATGTGATAAAGAAAGAAACAAACAAACAAACAAACAAAAGAACTTTCTAAAACAAGACACGCTGCTCATTGCACAAGCAAGCACATAATGTCTGCTTAAAGTTTTTCTTCTTTTTTTTTTGTGTGTCATGTTTGTTTATATGTGGTTCAGATTTAAAAACAAGGATCCCAGAGATATTTTTCTGTGGATATTCCTAGGATGCAGAGGGGTGTCACCCAGCCAAACTGCAGTCGGCGTTTTTGTGACCACAGGGGCCTGGGGTATGGTGAACCATACCAGAGCGCCCTCTTAGCCTCTCTTGTGGGTGCAGAAGGTCATCTTCTCCCAAAATGTGTGACACTTACCCCCCCCGCACCCCTCCCCCCCTCCATTTCCAACATTTTTTTTACAAACCCCAGTGGCCTCGTCATGACCGTCAGTGCAACATCTGGAGTTAATATGCCAGAGACGACAACATCTGAAGCAATCCTCCACAATTTGAGCTATTTCTGCCTTCTGCGAGATAATATATCAGAGGAGATAAGACAGCCCTGTGATTCCTTCGCATTCTCAGGAACACAGGTTTCACCCCCCCCCCCCCTGCCCTTCTCTCCCCCACAGGAAAAATGTGTTGTCATGTTCACAAAGTTAACTGCTGCACGTTCCTTGATACTGGGAAAATGAAAGCAGTTTGAGCTAAAATGCCACGGCCTCCATGTTTTATGTATTCCCTCTTCCAGCCAGGCATTCTGGTATTGCAATTTGCTTTGTGTATCCGTTCGCTTCTCTTTTTCGGAAATGCAGCTCTATTCCCTGTAGAACTGCATTCTGGGAAGAGCTCCAAGGGAAATGGATTTCTCTCAGAAAGACCTTTCAGGTGGGCATGTGCCCCCCCCCCCCCCCCACCCCCATGCACACCAACACACACACACACACACACACACATGCCAAACACCCCTGAGAGAGGGAAAAAAAAAACCTGGTGCTGGAATGCTGGGTAATTCTGCCCAACCCAATAACGTCCGGACAAAATTAGAACATCATATTGAGTGTTGACAGAAATGCTGAGTGCGGAGAGAGGTTTTGAGGAATCCCAGGGTTGGCATGGCTTATCCCTCTCCGCAGACAGCTGCTCCTGTCAGGTAGGCGGAGGTCTGTATGTCGCGCACCCCCTGACCGAGGCCGAGAGGAGCGTCGGATTGCCAGAACCATTGGCATGCCGCTAACAGTCACGCACCGGGGGTCCTTCTTGATATACTGAGGGGAAACGTGTGTGTACCTGTGTGTATTTTAACAGGGCAAACATTATGAGGACATTTGCGCGCTACGTTGCCCAAGAACAGTACGATTCAGCAACACGTCTAATGTTCTCGCCCGTGGCTGCTGAGGTGTCACATGTTTTGTTATTCTTTTCCTGCAGAAATGGGGGCTCCAGTGAGTATTTGTTTTTTGTTTTTTTCAGACTTTTAATTTTAAATTTTAACTCCGACATGATGTCACATGGAAGTGACCTCATGTTAGATGTGTTAGCTTATCTGAGCGTTGCTTGCAGTAGAAGTCAGCACACCCACTTCATATTAACGGTATAAAGCGCATGCTGTCTCCTGGGGTCCTCTGCTCCCAATCCACGTAGAGAGACACATGGTCACCATGTGGCAGCCATCTTATCTCAAGTTCAAAGCAAAGATTTCCAGAGCCTTTCCAACAGCTACCCCCACCCCCTTCCCCCTGAAGAGGTTTACTCAACCTCTGAATATGCTTTCATGATAAGAGAACAATGGCTAGCGCTGAACTGCTGAAAATCGGAGGCCTTTTGCCAGACGTGCTTCGTCCTCTCGAGTGGCGAGATCAAGAGGGGAGGACGGCGGCTCAGAGCTTCAGGCTAATTGCAACGCTCTGATGTCATGGCGTAGACTTCTGACTGGACTGGGCAAAATGGACTGCAATACCGTATTTATTTTCAAATCTAAATGTGCTGTATACTAGCATTTTGCGATGCTTGACGTGAATAGATCATAAAAAACATTTTGCATTAAAATAAACTGGTATGGAGGGGCTAAATAATGCATCAACCATCACTACTTCTGACCCACCAGCACAGCACATCCATACACAATTAAAACACTGTGACTAAAATTAGTAAGTACAGTAAACATAGCTATATTCATGTCTGTTATTGTTATGAACATTTTCTTTTATACTCAGACCTATTATCAAGGAAAATAATGCAGTTTCTACATTGTGTTTGTTTGGCCACCTGTGAACAGAGTACCTGAAAAACAATATATATGGACAGATTTCAGTGACACCTGTTTAGTGTTAATGGGTGTGGGACTAACAAGGCGTGATTCAATTTTATGGCAGATACGAAATACATTGTACTTAAATAAGATATTTAACACAGGCAGTCTGAACTTATGATAGAAAGAAAGGCCCTTTCATTTGGATCTTTAACCCCAGCCATCTGTCAGGAGGCTGCATACTTAACCCTTTATGGTGTCAGATCACAAACATGCGATTAGAATGTTCTCAACTGAACGTTCTAATGGTAATGTCAAAATCACTACTGGTAATTGAAAGCAATTCAGAGTTCTAGAACACTGAAATTTGAAAAAACGTCCCAGAAAACCTACTCTTCAAAGGATTAATATGGGGGGAAAGATATGTACTCTAAGACCACTCTATCAATAATCCAGACTCATTCTACGATAAATGACAACTATCACTTTAGTGAGTAGGGCATTACTCATTTTCTCTATACTTTATAAAGAAATGAGTTTGTATTGAGAGCAATATCCATTATTTTGTTTTCCTTTGCGCTCAAGTTCAAACACGTTTTACCATGATACTAACAAATTATCAGCGACTATCAGTGAAAAGCAGATGGCAATCATCACTCCAATGACATGTTTTGGCATGAGAAGTATTAACAGATAAGCAAAGTCATTTGTTGATGACTGCTGCAGGGCTATTGTCTCCAGGCCTCTGGGTCCCTCTATAAAAATAGCCTGTTTGCCGGTTGCTAGGAGCAGCGGGCCATTCCTGTAATTGAGAATTGGCAGCGAACGACCTCTCCATTGATGGGTGGATCAGGCTGCTGTGGGGGCGGGGGTGGGGGCGAGGGTGGGGGCGGGTGGGCGTGAGCCTCACTGTGTGACATTATCCAGTCATCTGGCCTGCTAGTTGAGATAGTCCAATGTTGACAGATAGGCCGCCCCAGATCATGGCTGGTATTCACATCTATCTCCATTCCAAGGCAATCATGACAGAAACTATGTCTGACTGCAAAGAGCAAAAGAAGGCCCAGATTGTTCCAGTGTTATCACAGATGGGACAAGATTCCAGGGCCTGTCTTTTGGGACCCTGGAAGCTGCCAAGGGCACCCAAAGTCTATTTGCCGAGACAGTCTCTAGTTTCCCAACCGACTCTGATCGGACGCTGAGCTAATGGAGATGCCATCTAGCATCGACCGATTACACAGTAGCCACCACATTCGCCCAGCTGTTTAGATTGTGAGAGAAATGCGCCATTGCAGAAATCCCTGCTTTATTTGCTGCTTTATTTCTGCTGTCACATAGTGATGATGTAATGCCATTTTTTTCCACACAAGAAGAGAGGTTCTTAACAATTTTCGGGTTTATTCAAACCTTCGAATTGTGACCAGATCTATAATGTGACAATGATCTAGGGACATCTGGTCTCTTTTCAACAGTAAAGCACAGATGGGTGTGTGTATGTATGTGTGTACCCTTGTGTGTGTGTGTTTGTGTGTGAGTGTACATGTATGTGCATGCGTGTGTGCATATGTGTGTATAGCGGTGTGTGTGCGTATGTGTGCGTGCGTATGTGTTTGTGCATGTCTGTGCGTGTGTGTGTGTGTGTGAACTGTTGTGCCCACAATGGCCCCATTAAACCCCAAAGGCCAGAGTGACTCAGGTGGAGCAGAGCAACCATAAAAGCCCCCAACAAGCCGCCGCAGATCCGCAGAGCATTCCTGTTTGAAAAGGTTCACTCCAGAGGCCAACAATGTGAAGCACCTCTGAATGCCGGTGGCGGGGGTCGTAAACCTTTGTCTGTTGCCGGGGGACACACCTGCTCCTCCTTTCTTTCGGTGTGGTGCTGATGGTGCTGTTAACGGTCAACAGGTTTCTGCATCGACGAAAGCTGAACACACTTCTATTCACCGTCTACTTTAAATCGGGAAAAAATCCTCCAGTTCTTCTTTTTTTTTTTTTACCACATTTATAAGATGTTGCCAATGAAAATAAGCTCACAGACCAAACTAGGGTTGCCAGATGTCTGGTTTTTTTTACCAGAATGGACCAGGTTTTCAAATTATTTGTATAGGTCCTGTTTTTGGTTTGTGGTCTCGACCAGACAATGCAATGTTTGGTTTGAATAATTGATTGAAAAAATGTACAGATAAGGAATTTAAGTCCATGATCCGTTCCAATAGCTAGCAGCCCCTCTATACCCTGAACAGCTCTGGCAGAAATACCAACCCCCCCCCCCACCTTAGGTTCTGATGGCTCCCCACCACATTCACTATTAAGCTTCCAGCTGTGGCTTTCACAAGTTCTAAATATGGCAGCCCTACTCCAACCACCTCCCACCACAGATGCTACTTAAGTGATTCTCTCTGACTTTTTTTTACTATTTTATCCATGCACAACAGATATCAGTAAGGATGAACACTTATCACTTCCTTACTTAATGCTTCAGTCACACCCAACCAGCTAGAGGTAACCGAGCATTGCCAATATGATGCCCATATTCAAGACCTCATAACATCAGGCTAATTAAAGTGCTTTGCGGAAGACCACCAAAAATTGTCCAGAGTGTTTCTAGCTTGTACCCAAACAATCCCCAGTGTTTCCATTTACCCTTTGAATAGTACATTTTAAAAATATTTTCAAAATTCTAAGCCAGTGTTCTAGAGGTCAGTGTTGCTTTCAATCACTAGTAGTGATTATTACATCAGCATTAGAATGTTCAGTTAAGAACATTATAATCACATATTTGTGATCTTACACCTTAAAGGGTTAAAAGGTCAAGCGTTTAGCCTGTGGTCTGTGGTCGTGACTTTCAGGGTGCTGCATGGAACAGTCACAGATGGCCATCTGAAAGGATTCTCATGCCAAGACCTCAAGCCAATGAGGTTCCTCTTACTGGCAAAAAGTGAACAGTGGTTTTTAGTTGTTAGCATAGTTCTTAGGAAGATTCCATTTAACCATTATGGGAACATAGGGCAACCAGATTCCCTGTAGCACAATGTACATAATGCAATGAGAACCTACAATAAAAGCAATTACAGTCAATTACATACCCATTGAAATATGGTATGACTGAAATATGTGGAAAATCTAAATTTTCTCAGAATTAGATGGTACATGAGAGAAGGCGTTGAAATACAGGGCTGCCTCTGGGAAAAACGGAATGTCTGGTCACCCTCTGGGAACATCACTGGTTCATTTCGCTCTCTGCATACAGAAATTTGTTCCCCAAATTGAGCTGAAAGCTGAATAATAAATTCATTTTCAAAAGAATATTCTTTGAAATGTCCTCTGCTAACATAGCCTATTCAACTAAAGCAGTCAGTAGAACATTATTTATAAATGAGTGAAAAAGGACGGACTTCTAGCAACTATATAGTTGAAAAGACAGTACAATGAAATCCTATACTGAGAGACAAAATAGAACGCTATTCTTGGCAGAGTTTAAATGTGAGTCCATAGCTTCCTGCATAGCTCCAGGGATAGTAAAATAAAGTTAAGACACACTTTGACGTGTCAATACATTGGCATCATGCCAGAGTTCCATTTTATTGCTCCTCTATTTCTAATAAGCTTTGATATCAAAAAGTAGAAATGTTACCATTTATCCTTAATCTAATTTTGAAAACCCTAGGTCACTTTTCCTGGGTAGCGTCAGTTGAGAGTTGAAAGAACTATAATCTGGTGAGGTTGGAAGGGCTGTTTATATAAGGTTTTCTGAATTATTTTTTTCAATGCATAAGGACAAAAAGGTGTTGTGACTAGACTGTAATTTTGCACAGTGTAAAAGGCAACAGAACCTTTCAGTGTAAAACACCATTCTGGATTCAATCAACATCTATCATTAACATTGATCATTAACTTTGAATTAAATACAAATGTATTTTTTAGTCACAAACACATATTCGTTGATTTTATTAAATTAAACTGTGTCTACTTGTGTCTACAAAATTGAGGACAAGCGTTGACTGAATCCAGGCCACCAGCATTGACTTTGATTGCAAACAATGATTGCTCAGGGACTACCAAAAATAATGGGGGGAAGTATCTTGGCAAAGTTTTTAGCGTGCAGCGCCCCAGTGCAAGTTTTTAAGGTGATATCTATATCATCCTCCGCAGGTGGTCAGTGCCCTTTTAAGGTAGTTGGATGCGGAGGGGGTTGGGGGTGGGGGGTGTATGGGATTGTGGATGTGTCGCAGGGAACGTTTGACTGAAGAGCTCCACCGTGGGGCCCACTGAAAGGCCAGGCCTCTGATGAGTGACCACCCCACCGCTCGCGTCTCGCGTTACCCAGCACTGGCGGGTCCGTATCGATCGGATTTGGAACAGGCTGTCACCGGGCAGAGAGGAACATGAAGGATTGAGGAGAAGCGACAGCTAAAAGATCCCTCTGATATTTCATGCACAGCTAAGAAGTAAAAAAAAAAGGCTTAAAAAAGTAATACTTTTGTTTTTGCTTATAATAGGGAACATATGGTCCTGTTTAATGCACAAAAAGGATTGTTGAATAGGTTGAATACTCTCATATGGTACACATAGCTTGTGCATACGAGACCTGCACATACAATTCTAAGATTTCAAGAAGAGTACAAAAACCTCACATTACGGGACTGGTTAGGTGATGCATCTGGCTAAAGAACTTGTCCTTGTTGCAGTAATACCCATAATGATTCAGAATAAAATCCTGACCTCCTTCACAGTAAACTTTCCAGTGTTAATTTAACTCTAAAAGAGTTTATATGAGTGCAATAATGACCATATGTACACCGTCAAAGTTAATTTGACACTGAAAATTTCAGTGTAATTGTCCTCAGTACCACTAAGGTTTAATTCACATGGGTTTTCCCTGTGTCCTAGCACACTAGCACTCCTTTGATTGGGAGCCTGAAATTTGCCTAAGAAAGAAATGGAGTCCCCTGCCAGTGTCTCAAGCTTGGGCAGCACAGATCGCTCTTACGGTCCGTGCCCTGCCAGCTTGGCTCTCCCCACCCCACTGGTACAGAAAAAACACAAGAAGGCCCTGCCAACAACTCAACAACAATGCAGTTTCTATGCGGGCACGTTTCATTCCGATAATCCCATTAGGTTGATGACTGACAGGTGAGCCGGGCCACTAATCCATTTAGGGTGACATTTCAGATGTGAATAACAGGCAGGGCGAATGATTGGCAGCTCGATTTTCATAACTCGCCACCTGGCCGAGTCGCAGATGCTCATTCAGGTGGATCGTCCGGGATGACGCCTGCTTTCCTGTCTTCTCAAATGGCAAACCTGTTTGTCCCATAAGGCTGTTTGGCCCTTGGTGGAGTCCAAGAAACAGCCTCTCAGCCCTTCCAATAGCAAACGTGTTGTCTGTGGCCGTACGAGAGTGGAAGCTTCCTGTCATGGCATGTCTCTGAAAAAAAAAAAAAAAACTAACAATGTCTATGTCTTGTTTACTTGCCAGCCCGGGACGAATGCGTCATGGTTGCCAGAAATAGAAAACCAAAATGGAGGCAATTACACCCATTCGCATGATTTTTGTGGAAGAGGAAGTAGGCTGACATACAGATGTAATCCAATAATTTGTTTACCTTTATGTTCTGCCTCCAGTGGGGTGATAATCTGGGGTTAGGTTAAGGGGACCTTGCCTCAGTAGCAGGCAGGTATGCAAATATCTGTAAGCAGGTGACACCTGTAACTGCCTTCAGAACACTGGGGAATTGACCCCAAATAGCTGTTGATAACTGGATCTGGCGAAGTGATGTATATACTAGTGTACTAATGTGTCAGTGAGGTGGGGGGGTGGGGGTGTGCGTTTGTTTAAAAGCTGTTGCCATTAACAACAAGACCAAAACAACAGCAGGAAGCTGGGAAACTCGGTGGGGACACACTGGCACTGTCTTACGTTGGCCCTATTTTGCAACTATTTACCAAGTTTGGAAGTCCATGAATGCCTTCTACAGTGAATGATTCTGGCATCAATGCTGTGTACTGCAGCATCAGAGTATCCTCACGCTACCTTTGAAATGCTTACATTCAATCTGCGTCTGCACTGCTACTGGGTTTATTTTCACCAGATACATTCGTCTACACGGGTCATTTCATCAACATGACACAAGTGACTGTGTACACACACGGCAAGACGCACGCACACTCTCACAATGCTTCTGAAACAATACGGCTCTACTGTGTGTGTGTGTGTGTGTGTGTGCGCACGTGTGTGTGCGCGCAAGTGTATGTGTGTGTGTGTGTGCCTGTGTGTGCTGTTCCAGCAGACAAAGATACACCGTGGACTAGTTGCCTTTTAAATCAAACATATGAATACAGTGCATTTCATAAAACCATTTTTTCACAATACAATTCACAGTTCCCAGTCTAATACCCCCAAAATGCAAGCATAGTGGAACAGCAACTAGGGAATAAATATGAAGAGACTTGGGGAAGAACAAATCTTTCTATAAAACCTTTTAGAAGAAGACGAAAATGTTTGAGAAACTGACAAAAGAATTGAAACAATTGAAAATGTATGGCTGTGCCTCCCCCATTGCCCCCCCTGCATCCTGCAGAGGCAAACCTCAGCCCAGTTCAAATCTGTGCCTTCCCCTGTGCAGATGGGAATCTCAGACACTAAACGGGGGTCAGTTTCCTCCAGCATTAGAACTTCATTACATTTATGACATCATGTGAATTTTAGATTCTCCTAGATTTGTCCTGTATTTTATTTTCTTTGTTAGGATTCTTGAGAACCCAGAGAATTAGAGGTGGAGCTTGTTATGCTTTGGCTTAAAGAATTGTTTAAAAAATGATGGCAATAGAAAATGGAGAAAAAAATAATAGTGAGAATAATAATGTTATAAAATGAAAAACTGCTGTTGAAGCTAATGCTTGAATAGAAGTTGCCTTTGACAATGTTGCTGTAAGGAGTGGTCCTCCACACTTGCATATAACTTCTCATATTCTTTAGGTAAATCAATTTCTTATACTGCAGAGTAGCTGGTTTTTACTTCTGCTTTGAAACCTCGCTGTTCATGCTGATAATTAATTATGCCAAAATGTTATATTTCAGAATACATTGTGACATTTGACAACCCCCTCCCCCCGGCCCCCCGCCCCCAGCGAACAGTGTATTCTGCTGCTGTGAGGCAACCCCCCTATTCAAAAACTGTCAAGTAAGGTGTACAGTATTTGGGTGATTAACAGGTTTGTTCAGTGCTGGGCAGCTAAGTCGCTTGTTAAAGTCCAACAGGGACTGACGCGGATAGAAAAAATGTATTTAAGTGTCTTTTGGGACTCGGGTTAATATTTGTGGTCACAGTGACTGCTCTCATAGGTCAGAGCCACTGTACCAAAACACAGAAAGTTACACATTTCTTTCCATAAAGAGGCTATTAGTGTGGGATGTGTTCATGTAAAATAGATGCAAAATGACTATGACATTGCCACCCTTTATGGTGGCAATTTATAAGATTCATATTTTTTGTACTGTGCTTAACATTTTGTTATTTCAGTGTGCATATACAATAAATGGAAAATAAAGGAAAAGTACATTTGTAAATTGAAAACACATATGGGGAGTGACATGCACTGTTATTGTAAACATGAGTCCTTATGCTTGTTAATTTTATTGGTAAAAATATCTCTAAGGAGTAATGCTGCAGTAAGAATAAACAAACACTCCTTCGAACCTTAGTTAGTTTGACAGCCACCCTCCCCCAACACACACACACACACACACACAGACACACACACGCACATTTTATACATTTTATCAGCTTGGCTGCTTTGAGCAAACCCAAAGCCCACCATCCCACTTTCCTGAAATAAATAAAAAGGTAAACATTCCATATAATTTATTCTTGATTCAGCGGCGAATAAGCTGCCCATCCACAATCAGACAATGCGCTCTTCTTTGCATTTCCGCTTCCACTGCCCTAACTGAGCCTCTGGACAGATAGATCCCCTTTCCTTCTTCACTAAATTATACGATGGCTCAACTGCTAATGAAGAGAGTCACAGCTGGGTCTCCATTGCCTATGATAGTAAATCTCGGCTACAAAGAGAAGCAGTGACTTGCATTTGCGACCCGCCTCCCCCCTTCCCAAAGTGGCTGGGGTGCTGCTTGTGGTTTGGGGGGCGAAAGAGGGCACAGGATAACCCATTTCCTCCACCTCTATTTCTTTACTCATGTCTGAGAGCGAAGGATGCCATGCGTCACTTGCCAGGATAAAGAACTTTGTGGCCCCCAACACTTACCCGTGACCGCAAAATAATCGAGCATCACAATTACGATTTAAGAAAGAAAAAAAACTCCCGCGACATAAATTCTTGCTGCTGTGTTGTAACCTCGATGTGAACTGAGGGCTTAGGGGAGGGTTTGAGGTATGTCCTTCGCTTTTGAATCGAGTCCCTTGATTTACTATAAGTTCCTGATGGATTACCTGGGAGTGACCTTTAGGCAAAGAGTGATTAATAGAGCCGAAGACATCTGGGGGCCCCCGTCCACGGGCTTGGAATTATGACCTCGCTATCACTGGCTGAAACCAGACACCGCTGGGATGCATTATTGCAAAATACCAGCATGGAGTCCCTTATTGTTTAACATTCATGAGCGGGTTGAAACTTCAGCGGCAGGCTTTCTGAAAAGAGCTTCCCTGGACGCGTTTCAAGGGAAGCCGTTCTCTCTTAAAGCGAGAGAACTCAAACATCTTGCATTAATAAGCTGTCTGAATGACAATTAATTCTGTAATGAAGTACAAATGCAGAGAGGCCGAGCTTAAGACGGGCCTTTAGCGAGATTTATGTCACTGGAAACATACTCGTGACTCTCCGGGTCCATCTGCTCATAATTACCTCATATTTCAGGCCTGGATACTATAAAATCACAACAGGCCATCCCTGGCTAGGCTTTGCTTTCTCTTTCCTTTATCAGTAGAATCGAGGGACTGTGAAAAGTGCGGCTCCACTTTACAAACGCACACTTTCTCACTGGAAAAAAACTTCCTCGTTTTGTTGGGTTGACAACTGCTAAAAAATAGACTTAGGATGAGGGAAGGATGGATGAAGGTGTGCTGTCTTTATATTGCCTGACTAAAAAGTGAGTTCTTATTCAATAATAATGTAACAACATACAGTTTCAGTTATTTTGGGTTCAGGAAAAGAGAAACGTAAGAACTCATTTTTCTGCGTTCTTTTTTTCTTCTGCAGAACACATTTTAGTAAGGCCAGGCAAGAACAAACATCCTACACCCTGGCCCATAACACTTTCAAAAAAATGAGATTCAGAGTTAAAATAAAATTACCGAAAACTTTAAGGACACGCGGACGTGATTAGTGCGGTCGCGGTCGGTAATCGCGAGGGCAGCGGCGCAAACCGCAGAACGAGCCGGAGAGACGGGCGCGATCACCGCCGCCTAACGGCGCCCCGTTAATGGCGTAAGCCGAGACCCCGGGCTTCGCGGGAATAAATCAGCCGGAGTCAAAATAACTACGTGGCCGATGGGGCATTTGTCATCGGGCCCGAAGGGAGTACACACTTAGGGCCAAGTTTTCATTTCGAAAGGCTTCGGGGGGGGGGGGGGGGGGGGGGGGGATAGGCATGCCCCGGCGGAGTCGGACAAAATAAGGCGCGCTGAGTCGCTCGGTCAGAAAGCCTCGCGGGGCGCTGGAGGTGTGCGCCCAAAACAGCGGAGAGTCGCAGGCCTCCGAGGTTCAGTCGCCCCTGCATACTTTAAAATTATCTAAACAAGCCCTGCGACTCCTAAGCTAATGCGTGTGCTTTCACGGGACCTGGCTTTTTACAATCGTTGGGCCTGACCGAGGCAAAGACAGCAAAACATAATGCGAGCCGGAGATCTCCAAGCAGATTTTCTAAACGGATATTGATTTACCGTAACCAGATCTTAGCCTGCATGTTACCAACACGCAGTGTTGAGTTCATCTGAATTTGAATGAAAGTAAAATGACTGAAGTTATGAACTGTTTTTTTTTTTTTTTTCATAAAGGTTGTCTATGGTTGGAACCAATCCAAACCTCAGTAGAAACTGACATTTATGTTATACTGACAAGGGCAACATCAAAAATGAACAATCACAATTATCTCATCATGGAGGACATGTAAACACTCCCAATTTACTTGCCATATAAACTGACTACACATTAACACAAAGATGACAATAAACATGAGTAAGCCTTACTTTGTGTAGTTACTTTGAGGATGGTATGAGCTCAATATTTGTTGAATTAATAAATAATTTTGGATAAATCAATGAAATGTAACACCAAAGTCTTTATTCCAAGTTACATCTGATCTTTGGTCAGAGTGGACAGAGGCCCAAGGCAAAAGGTATCACTTTTGACATACTGTTATGCTTATTCGCAAAACATTGACTACGAGGACTTAGTTATCTTTCACGGTTGAGGAGGGTGGGACGCAATTGCGGACCGAGGGGATCTAAAAGTTAACCCTGAGGGGTAACCACAAAATCGCCGAGCGATAGAAAGGGAAGGGGAAATACCAAATAAAGAGCTAAGTAATCGCTCCCTCCACTCACTGAAACTTCTGTCAGCGGGCTCAGAAAACTAAAAGAAATGAAACACCGCCGCAGCGTAGCTGCCCAGAAAGAAAACCCCCACTAGAAAAACGGAGTGGAGTCACTTACAAAAGAAAAAGGACACTCGCAGCCTGGCGGGTAGAAAACAAAAGGAAAACTAAAGAGACGAAGGCAAAATATCCTCCACAGCGCGAAGAGATAAACAGCTCGAGAAGAAACTAAATGGTGATCAAATCTGGCAGATAGGATCAACACGGTAACTTCTGCCGATTCTCACACCCCTACACACCAAGAGTCTGACAAACAATGAGTCTGCGCTGAACCCCAGAAATCAGGGGCTAGATATAGGCCTCCCACACCTGACCCTCATCAGGGACAATTAGCTCAGAGCAAATGCCTGTGAGGTGCCATCACCTCACCATAGCACTCACACACCTGCCCCTCGTCAGGGTCAATTAACCCGCAGAAATCAGAGTGAGAGGTGCCACCACCTCACAGTTAACAAGATGAAGACATACATACACTCTAATCTTACTTACAAAAATAAAAATCTAATCAATCGATCCAAAAATCTCAATATCCAACCACAAACACAACAGGAGATTCTGCAGTTTCCCTGTGTAGGTCTGACAGGTTCTTTGGCAAATACAGGCTTTGACCTTGGCCTGGTTAAAGTCTGTTTTGATTGTATAATGTTTCACTGCTAATGCCTCTGCCTGTTCTTCTTCACAATGTTTTCCCTTTGAGTCTAGGTTAAATTACTGGCCCTTACCGAGCTGTTCTTCACAATGTTTTCCCTTTGAGTCTAGGTTAAATTACTGGCCCTTACCGAGCTGTTCTTTACAATGTTTTCCCTTTGAGTCTAGGTTAAATTACTGGCCCTTGCCTAGCTGTTTACCTTTGCAGTGTTTTCCCTCTGAGTCTAGGTTAGATCACTGGCCCTTGCCGTACAATATCACCAAGGCAACTCAGAATTTGCAGGTCGACCTCACATCTGCAATCACACAAGACATCTCAGTCTACCTATGGAACAGCACCTTCAGACCAGCGCATCATTGCATGCCATTAATCTACCTGTACAACAGCAGTGCTGTGTATTAATACTCTATTAAACTGGTCCCATTACAGAACTATAATACTATTATGTTGTACTATCGCTTGCAGTCTTCCTTAACTCCCTTTCACTCCTCTTCTGTTTAACAGCTTTACAGAATCACACAGGAGTCCGGGATCAGTTTTCAGAGAACGTTTTATCCACACTTTCGGGTTCATATGAAAACAATGTCTCACCAAACACTTCCTCTTTCCCCAAATTATTAGCCCACAAAACAGAATTATGGGAAATGTATGGCCAACCTAATAATGTTCTACGTTTATTCTTCGACAACCGTGCCTCCACTGATGCATGTCTATTGTCAGTGTAGGACAGTTTAGATTATGTCAACAACTGCTGGCCTCTTTGGAATGCCTAGTGCTATATTTGCAACCACTAACATCCATGCATACCCCTCCTAACCTGCTTTGCTCAGACACACCCAGAGCTGAGCATTCAGCCCTTCTGACTGGACCAATCCTTGATGAGTGGTACATGCGCTGTAACTTTGTAACGCACACTGAAGCGATGTAACAGTTGCTTTTTAAAGAACATTGTCTTCAATAAAATTTGGTTTACTTAATGAAACATGGAGTACAGAAACTCTCCAGATGCAGATGCTTGTAAATAAGAGATAATTTTCTTATCCAAGAGCAGTGTGAAATGAAACACTTTATGTTACATTTCACACTGCTCTTGGATCAAAAAATCATCGCTTTTTTGCATAGGGTGCTTCAAAGTGTAGGATACTGTCAATTCATTTCTCCCTCTGGGCAAAAACACTTTCTCAAACGATTAGTGAAAATAACAAAAAGGACTTAAGAGTATAGCCTAGGAATCTGAACACGCTATGTTTTCTTTTGGTCAGAGGCAAAAGGTATAGCTTACTTTATGTCCCCTCTTTTTTCCAGAATGTTCCAACGCTTCATGAAAAGGCCACCCTTGATCTGTGCTAGGCGCAGGTCTAACGTTGGGAGAATGGGGTGCTGGAGAAGGCCTGAAGGTGCGGTGATTTTCTTTTCGTGAGCCATTCTCAGGATACGGGAGAGCCCGTGTCCACCGAGGGTCCCCATGCTAAGAGCAATTAAAAGGGCCGAGCGGACAGATATCATCTGAGCAGAGAGCCCACACAGAGGGCCGCTTGTGCTCAACAGCTGCTGTGGTGAGCAGGGGCCCGCGTTTTAGTCCGAGAGAGGAGAGGGGGAAAAAAACTCACACACACACACACAGGGAAAAAAAGGGCAAAGTTTTAACAACCTACCCACATCTGTTTATTTAAAAAAGAAACCATTGTGTCATCCAGTTATTCTAACAAGCTCTCCCAGGCAGTGTTCGGGCCCACAATGACGGCTTTTTAAAATACACAGTTTACTCTTAAATGAAGTGGCCTCATAACGGGACAGAGTTCTAAGGACGGGCCAAATGTGGGGAGCATGCCAAGGTTTTGCATGGCTCTCCCCGCTCACCCCCCCCCCCCCCCCCCAAAAAAAAAAACCCACACCTCCCCCTCTCTGCCCCCCTTGCTTTGTGGCCTACTGCTGCTGTAGCAGACTGTCCATAACCTGAAAAGGGAGCCTGAGCAATTTGGGGATGATTTTTTTGAGTTCTCTGCTTTTGAGTTGTCTGACCCTAATCTCCCTGATTGAAAATGGGCTACTGGAGGCCTTCTAAATCTATGAAGCTTGTGCAGTCGGAATGACACAAGTATTACGGGGCTATTGCAGATACTATACTATGGGAACCTTATAGCATAGATGTGTGGCCATACATTGAAGCAGCCAATCAATGTTTCTGTTACTGGGTGCCTCTGGAACACAGAAACAGCCAGTCAGGGTTTCTGTTACTGGGAGCGTCTGGAGCACTGGCCTCAGAACAGTGCTCAGGGCCCGAGCTGGCATTTAAGCTGCCATAACAGATGTGTTTATGTCTTGCAACAGTTTTTGAATATTTTCACTCTCTCAAAAAAAACAAACCCTTAGAATTAATTAGCCAAGTAGAAAAAGAAGCTGCAACCATTTGCCAGAGTTAAGCCGACATTTGGCCACATCCAACCCCTCTGGGCAAACTGACCATATTAATGATTTCTGTATTTCTTTCTCTTCTCCACTTCTATCCCTTTCACCCCATGTCTGTACACATGTGTGAATGCCTTATTAAAGCCAATGGTAGAATCTAGGATGCCAAGTTCACCTTAGCCTTACTGTATAGGTCCTATTGTGTGCGCAATAGAAAATGTTTGTGAAAGAAATGACTGTGCCCTATCACCAATCAAAAGGGAGTGGAGTTTTAAATGAATGAATGAAACATGCCATTTATATAGCACTTCACCTCACCCACCACCAATGTGTAGCACCCACCTGGGTGGTGCACAGCAACCATTTTGTGGCAGAACGCTCACCACACATCAGCTGAGGTGGAGAGGGAGAGAACATCTCTTTGCCAATTAAATAAGGGGATGATTAGGTGGCAGGTTGAGAGAGCCAGTTTGATAATTTGGCCAGAACATTGGGCAACTCCCTGCCCTTTGGGATGAGTGGCATGACCCCAGTGAGTCAGGATCTTGGTTTAATGTCTCATCCAAATAAAGGCATCTCTGACAGCACACCGCCCCCATCACTGCACTGGGGCATTCAACGAGAGTGACAAGTGCCCCCTGCATGCCCAGCACCACTTCCACCAGCAACTTTGCTTTCCCAGGAGGTCTCCCATTCAATTACGAACCAAGCTCACACTTGCTTAGCTTCAGCCATTTGGCAGGGGCAGGATGTGTAGTGATATGGCCACTGTCTTCCTGCTGATTTCATTATACCTTTGCCTCTAAAAATCACTGCACCCTACTAGACCTCTGTAAATGTGAGATCAAAAACATAGCATATGTGATATACCCACAAGTTTCACGGAATGGACGTGAAACTTGTGGGTATATCATATATTAGAGATGGAGAAGACATTTAAAATGGAGGAAGGGGTGTTGCTTACCCAGTTAAGACATGCATGCATTACCACACACATTTACAATGTGGAATTTAACGTATTTAACGACTAATGCTGATTTTTATAAGCTTGGTTCATTCTATTCTGCGGTTGTTGGATTCCTTCTTTTTCCGCTCAACGTCAGGGGATTTAGGTCATATATCTGTGAGAGGTTATGTCTTCATTGGCATGTCCATGTGTGCTCACAGTATTTGCCCATTTGCAGCGGTATGAAGGACCCCGGAGCCTGTATAAATAGCCACTTATGCGGCACGGTGAGGCAGAACCGCATGTGTTATAACAGCTGGTGTGGCGCTATCTGGTGAGTAAACACATACAGGGTTCAAACAGCCTGATATGCCCCTCCTTCTTGCTCCACTGTCAGTCATTAGGGCAGGACCCATGCAGCTGACGGTTTGACGGAGGGGGTCGGGGGGAGTATCTCCCCCACCCACCCAGGTCCGAGAAGCATTGTCATCCTCCACCGTCCCGCCCTGGAACACACAGCTGTTTCAGGTGGCAAAACTGCAGAATAACTGCCATTCCAGACCCCCTGTGTCTGCGAAAACAAAACAGAAATGTCACCCTTCAGCTCGACAGGATCACAGTTAGCGTATGTGTTGAATAGAGGATAGGAGCTATGAGATCTAAGATAGATTCACAGGTATGCCTCTACCTCGAGAACAAAATAGTGCAGTAATCACCCATAATTCAATGGGACTGACACGAGCAAAGGTTAGAGGGAGAGTTTAGAACTAAGGTGGATTTTGTGGCAGTATGGGCCTTCACGGGGTTCACTGTAGGTCATCTCCCAAAGAGTGTAGCTCCCGTAGGTCTATTTTACTGTTAGGAAACTTAACAGTTTGGAAAAATTACTTTTTCCAAGAACATTTGATAATTGCCAAATAGCCTCCCCCCCCCTCCCCCCGCCCCAGTGTGAACGTTTAAGATAAGGGATGATGAAAGCTAAATGATTTCCATTCGTCGTCTTCCATGTTCCTCTTCCTCGCTATCGTACCGTTGATAAGCATGTGCACGCAGTGGCGTCACAGTCCAGTGACGTCAGAATCGGCGCCGGGATATATAATCGCACCAGGGAGAGCTGGGATAGGTTAAGACCGAGAAGCTTCCCCCCAGTACTGTTTCCAAGTTTCTGAATATTTAAGTCATTTGGTGTTCTGAGGTTGAATTTCACAAAACTGAAGAAAGAAAAAAAAAAACATTGAGCTCATGATGTCTCGCATTCCTTTTAAATGTGTAAGAGCCACAAAAATGAGCTAACCTGGACATGTGGTGTGTCCCTCCTCCTTCTCGTTGGTGTATAAATCCCTCACATTCTGACATTAACAGCTTCATAGGCCACCTCACAGATACCCGTTCTGCCTATGCAACAGCTGGTGCACGCAGGACAGCGAAGAGACTCTTCACAGCTGTCTCCTGACAAAGACTGACAGGCGTGAAGAGTTGACTGCATGACCCTTAGGATGGCAGAACTGTGGAAAAACACGTTCATGACTTGATCTGGGAAAAGCTCAAAGAATGTTTTTTTTTTGCCCAGTGGTTAAAACGCCTCACCGTCCCTCATAATTCTCTTCTGCTGCATTGTGGCTGTGCATTGCTATCTGTCCAGTTCTAGACATTTTAATACAGCCTGAAAACTACATTGTTATCTCAGGGAATACAGTGTCTTGAACTGTGTGCAATATTACACACATTTATAAATGCATATTTTATGCAGCCTACAGTATTGGGTTTATATTTTTGTTTGGAAGCGGGGCTATGTTTTACCCATATTTTGTGAAAATTCTTAAATTATTGCAACCTATACAGTTGTACCATGAATTGGCTACTTACCTCATATGTACTGTATCACAAATTATACAATAGCATTCTGTAATTTCTATAAACTGCTAATGGTGCTTTTCTGTATATTCTCTTAATTGTTAATTTCCATATTCCGCAAAAGTCCATAAGAGAAAGGAATAAAGATGAAAATATTTCTCTTTTAATGTCATTTTTATTATTTATAACAGAGAACATTACAGCCCCACCCCCTGCTACTGTACACAAACAAGCTATCATCCGCATATGAGTCACTGAACTATCATTGTAAGTGTGTAAGTGCGTACCCAAGTGTGCATGAGAAATTGGCACATAGTGATCATAACAGAGTTGGAAGCGACAGAGAACATACACAGCAGACCTGCATAGCTAATCTAATCACACTGGCTCAGAATATCTCTCGCATACAGAGTTTTCCAGGGGGCACAGTGGTTTGATGAAAGAATGTCTCAACGGTATCATTACATTGCCCACAGCCCAAATCTGGCGCCCATTATGACTTGGATCTCTGCATGTACTGGCGGGGGCGGCATTTCCAAACATAGGTTAGAGGACCTATTAGAGCCCTGTACTCCATCTCGTTTATTGTCTGCAACACTTCGTAGAATAACAAAAAAACCACTGGTTTATGGTTTTCTTTTAAGAGTTTTAGCAGTGGCTGGCAAGTGAAATCAGCAGGATTCGCAAGGACTTTCGCATTCACGCCCCTCAGGTGCCACATTTTTCAAACAAGATAGTTCTCACGGAAAAATATTCGATGCTGTACGTGATATGACACATGTGTCTGTGTACCACAGTAATGCTGCGGCGTGAGTCGCTAGCTATTCACCAGCTATTTACTGGCTAGTTAGAACCTTATATGATGGTTGTATGCGCTATGTTAGGGGGTCCTCTCCAGCTTTCTCAATGTAACTCCCTGAAGTAGCTCCCCAGGTGATTTTGGATTGGTTTGGAGGGGAGGAGGATCTTCGAGTTATAGGGTCTGAGGACGGGGTGGCTGTTTTACGACAGCTGCAGGCCATAAATAACTGAGGCAGAGGTAAGGCCAACAAGGACCGGCTCGTCGGCGTTCAACATTTCTGCGTCATTCCCTCTAAACCCTTCAGTGCAATCATGCAGAAAAGTAGTTTAAGAACAGCAACGCACAGCACCAACAAGTCGAAAGTAAAGTAGAACATGATATGTTAGTTTTTTTTTGTTTTTTTTTCCGTCCCCGCAAGAGACCAGTAAGAATGTGTCGAGGTGGACTTAGCTCCCCAAATTGATCCCTTTCACCTGAGGTCAGCCAGGCCACGGGAAGGACTGTGAGGATCAGTGACTTCAAACACGGTACATTTTCGGGTTCCCTGCAGCAAGGCTGCGTGATCAAAAAAACCTCTTTCCCCATCTGCATGGATGCAATTAGCAGGCGCATGGAGCCGGAATTACCGACACACAAAATAAGAACAAAATAAATAGCTGTGGGGGGGGGGGGGGGGTGGAGAGAAGAATGCAAGATACAGATATGAGAAAAAAGCCAAGGAAGGAAACCAATCCAAAATTCTTTGTTAATTCCATTTAAATTAACTTATCGTGTTCCCGCACCTCTCATCTCTCTTCCTGAGCCCCGGAAAGGAAGTGATATAAATGGATTGCTCCTGTAGGCTCATTTGCTGTGATTTGCTGTGTTTGGATATTTCCTTTTTAAACAACAATCCATCCTCCTGACCACCCCACCCCCGCCATTCACCCCCCTCTCCTTTGAAATTGCCAACAATTTCCACACATAACCTGCAAAAATATTGGAAGGAAGGTGTATTTATTTCCTTCAAAACAAACAGTGTGGTAAAACTGATGAGGAATGATGGCGCACATTTTTTGTGATTACTTTGTCAGAAGTTATACATCTTAGAAAGAAGTTATACAAACAGAGAAACAACCATTACTTCTGCGCCCATCTTCTCATCAAACCTGTCCTCATCCTTAAGATCAAATGATCTAAGCAAAATTGAAATTGCTTCTCATCAACTGAAGACAGTCATATATAACTTTTCCACTTATAATTACTTAATGATGAATTCCATACCCCTTTTGTATGAATAAAAATAACCGCATTAAAAAAAGTAAAGCTAATTGAGTCTCGTCATTAAATCATTTTTTGATCAACGGCAAGGGGTCACATTTGATATCAGTGAGTCACTTTGTTTTTTCCATAATTGAATTGTGGCAGCATGACTGCATTTCATTTCAGCATCAAAGCGATGGCATGCAGCACTTTTGTTTAGCACATCTGGTTTAACTATCTATGCTTGCACTGCCAAAGTAAACAGATTACGATATGTGATGTTTTTTTTCAAACCAGTCTTCACAAAAATGTAGCTTTTTTTCAGTTTTATAAAATTATTTAAAAATGGTGGGAATGGACAGATGATAGTGCTAGGGTATTGTACTGGCACTGACCACCTACTGCACTAGACACCATCTGCAGGAATACCACAAATATGCAAACTTAAAAATATTTCATAAGACATATTTCATGTTTTCCATATTAAAGTAATGAATTATCAAACATAAAATATTTGGTTAATATAAAATAAAGCTATACTGTATGTATATGCTAACAATGCTGCTGTCAAAATATTTGTTGGAAAATCTTAACTTTGAGCTCTCTCTCTCAGTTTCCTCTTCAATACTGCACTGTAAAAGTATGCTTCTTTTCAGCCCTTTCTCTTCATCCATCAATTAAATCCACTGTATCTAACACACACACACACACACACAGTGGTGCCACCTCACACTGGCACTTCAAACAAAGGCACAAGAACTTCATTTTTTAGCAGTTAATCACAATCTGTTTGTTCTGGTTGCCGTGGCAATGCCATCGGACTCCCTTCAGGAGGATAGTGTTTCCCAGCATTCATCACGTAATGTCTGCTGTGATGTCAGCAAACTGCCAACAATGTCAAATTTGCCCATCCCTGACTGACATTGAGTGTATTGTTTTTAGCCTGGGCTCAAAGACTGGCCTAAAGATAAATTCCATGGTAACACAAGCCCCTTTGTGCCCTTTTCCCCATATATCCACCGTCTCTGGAGTTCATTCTCCCCTGGAACTAATCTAAGGAACACATTCATATGCGAACTTATGCCATATCATTTTACACATGAGTTTAATTCTTAAAGTTTATTCTTTTTAAAATGAGAATCTAGGGCAGCATCCTCCAAGTTTTATGCTTTTATTTGTTGTGGTCATGAAGGCTTTGCTAAGGGTACCATTATTTTAAAAATATTTTTAAAAAACATTCCCGCAGAATGACACCGCTCTTGTTAATCTAAACACTTTCCGCTGTGATGTGTACAAAATCTGACCACTAATGTATGGTAAATACAAAGAATCAAAGTGACTTGAAAACAGGTTCTTGTAGAATCAGGAACCTGATGTGGATCAATTTGAGCTTGCAGGTGCCTTAGCATGAAACAAAGCTTCATTGTGCCACCTTCACATGTGTCATAAAATCGTTACGATGCAATCTCTCAGTTTAATTTCTTTGTATTTAATTAATTCAGGCCCTTATTTGTTATCTGATACATCTGCACAAAAGCAAAGGGAGAAACATTTACATTTAAAGTAACCATGCTTGCTCAGCGAAGACAGAAAGACATGTCTGAAGAGACGCGTAATAGCTCAATGTGCCGAGTCACAAACTGAAACTATGAAGGAATGAGACTTGCACACTTGATATAATGCTGACAGATTAAAGTTTTAATCCAGCAACGGCGTTAATGTTTTGGCATTTTGGCGATGGCAAGCCTTCGTCAGAGCAGATCAAACATTTGCCGGATTAAAACTTCAATCTTGGAACATTATATCAAGTGAGTCTCATTCTTTCAAAGTAAAATGACATGCCCAGTGAAAAGGGGCAAAATGTTTTGCATCCTGTTCAAGGGAGCGGGTTAGATTTCTGTGCTCACAGCCAGCCTCGTACGCACAAAGCCCTCTGCACATCTGCTGGCCCAGGTGCCAAATAAGGAGTCCAGCAGCAGTGTGTCTGACTGCTCTGTTACGCAGAAGGCGCCAGTCTGTAGAGACCTGCTTGGCCCTGACAACAGAGAGTGCATGCAAACCACAGCCGTGGATGTTCCCACAACCGATACACACATGGAAAATTGATTTTATTTTTTATATTCCTTTGGGGATTTTAACACAGATGCCTCAAGAAAAGTTGGCACACATCAGGAGAGTGAACATAAACATTGACAGCTATTTGACATTTCTCTCTAAATTTCTATTTTCTATTTAGCAATATTATTTATAGTTTTTAAAAAAACGTGTTCAACTCAAAGATAATTGATTTTTTTTTAAACCGAGGTGGGACTTAATGTGGTTACTATGGGCTTCTAAAAAGTGCTTCTAAACTATCCAACAACGGTCCTGTCCGTACTTGGTTTGCTTGAATGAACAGCCACTACACAAGACAATTTAACTATTTTCTTAAGACTATCTTTACAGTGCACAACTCAACAACTTTCAGAAGATCTAAAAACATAATCTCCAAATTTGTACTCATCCTGATTTGGGCGCTGTTAAGCAACTTCAGAGCGCCCCTAGCGGACTTTTCAATCACAATTTCTTTTAGAACTAAAAATGTTGCTTGCCAAAAAATAATCATTTGAGATTTTCTACAAAAAGTTAAAAAAAAAAAAGATACTTTAACTTGTATTACATCTTATTAATGCAAAGGAACATAGATTATATGAATCATGTTTTCTGTTCCAGCAAAGTCCCGCGTCCCTCATTCAGGATGAGTACCCAACAGCTTCTTTTTGCCGATTTCTGGTTTTTCGCTCCACCCCCGCCCATAGACGACGTAGAGATTTACAACAACAACTGCCTTAACCAATGAGAGACAGCTAAACTTCGATTTAGGGGTAGAGTAAAGAAGGGCAAATGAGCGAGAAGACGGGGGAGTCAGTATGAGTATAAGAAGCGATGCAGTTTTCTTGAGTATTTGTTTGCGTCCATATGCATACATAATGAAGGAGGATTAGAGCATGCTGCAAGTAAATTTCTTCAGTGTGACGCTGTTGATAACGCGAAAACGGACATGAAAAGCGCGTAGTATACTTTGCTGGGAGTGAAGGAGCACGAAAAGAGCCGCTGGATTTGTATAGCAGACTCGAGAACGAACAGTGGAACCGATTGCCTTTCGCCAACAACACGGGGCTGACTGCTGTGCCGAAACTCAGAAGAGAGGGAAATGACAAGCTACATACAAAGTATTCCAAACCCCTAAGGACTTCTCAGAACTATTTTTATTTTATTTTTGCTTTTTGTACTTGTTTTGGTCAGAATTCATGGACATCGGGAGAATTGCTGGAGCCTAGTGACGGTCTACTCCTTTCATGCAGTTTATAGAATTTTCAAAAGAGCACTGACCGTAGAAAACTCTTCAACGAAATAATCCCATTTTGTTCATCCAGCAACAACAGGTTGGAAATCGGGGTATCTGGAGTAGCTACTTGAAGAACTGACCGTGTTTATCTCAAAACGCTTATACAGCAAGTAGGATTTTTACTTTCAAATGTGCATTTTCTGTGGCCAAAATATGGAAGATTTATAGAATCCATATGTTCAGGTCTGACACAGTTTTTCTCGTGCATTTGCAGCCACCACCATGGCAAGATTTGCCGGCTCGGTACAGTGCATCCGCCGATTAGTCTGGCCTTTTGGTTGTATGTTGGTACTTTTTGGCTATGTCTCAATTGCTTCGCCTTCGCACGGCCGTCGGCTAATATGCTGGCAGGCAATCATGAAGTGTCAAGGAGAACCAGAATGCTATTACGCATACGGACAGTATCTGCACGCATGTGGACCCGTAATCAACGGAGATAAAAAGAAGTGTCCCAGTCATTGCATCTCATCGCTTGTGCAGCTCAACCTAACGAAAAACGGTCCATCTCTGGAGGACTGCGACTGTGACTCGGATCTCATTTGCAGAAATACAAAACGTGCCATCGAGCCTTGTTTGCCCAGGACTAGCACTATGGGCTGCACAGAAGCCCGACGCCAATGCGAGAGTGATGTAGAATGCAGCGCTGCAATGCGCGATTATTTAATTCACTGTGGTAAACTGTTCAGTGGGGTAAGGTGTACGGACGGCTGCCGGAATGTAATCGCAGATATGCGCATGATTCCAAAAGCACAACTCTTGGATACCTGCGTCTGTGATGGAACAGAAAGGACTATCTGTGAATATATAAAAATAAGCATGAAAACCCTTTGTTTTGACTCTCACGATAGTGGTAGTGGATATTCGGATTCAGAAGAAGATTCTGATGACTACTATGACGTCGAGCCAATGCCAAAATTTGTGGCAGGCGCAGGTCGGCTTTTAGGAGCCCAGTGTGTTTTGACCGTGATGGCATCCATTTTGGTTCTCGTGCCTCTTCTCTAATTCACGAGCTAATCATCTACCCGGACTATTGTCAGATAAGCGGCTTTTATAAACCTTTGTTACCAGCCGCGCCACAGCAGTTGAATGCTTTTGACTCCAAAGAGTATATATATATTTTTTTGTCTTTGCATGACACTTGAGTTTTTAAAATGAGTTTTGTCCTGAAGGTTGTTCCGTTTTTATACGCTGTGATTTCGTCTATGCAATTTTTTTCAGTTTCTACTTTGGTCGAGGTTATCCATTTCTGGTCAGTAGATTTCAGTATTTATTCTGACAGCGAATGGTCTAAAAGTGAAGTAACTACGGCTACCAAATACCTAAGCTTTGTAACACTATTGCCTTAAAACATATGCTACGTTAATAGCTTATCACACGCTTTATTGTAGCCTGAATTGCCAGCATTTGCGTGTCTTACAAAACAAAATACTTTTTTATATTCTAAAGTACCATAATGCATATTTACACGTGTTTTGTGTTCCTTAGAACAAACAATGCAAGTTTTAAACAGAAAGCTGTTCACTGCCAACAATGAACTTGTGTTTAGTGTTGTTGCCGTTTTCAGGGTGACTGATACTATAACATCTCCACAAAGTCTATTTAATGCTGGAATTCACTGCGAGTAGCCTACACGTGTACGTAACGGGACAAATGCATCTAAAAGTAATTTATTTACAACGGTTATGTTCACAACGGGAGTTTCAATATATATTGCTCAGTCAACATAAAACGTGAGAATTCCAGTTTTAAAGGGAAATTAGTTGTATGTATTCTTATAAAAACTGTACAGTGTATGATATAGATTTTCAGAGAATCTTTTAATTGTATTCTATCTAAGATGAATTATTCACTGTGTAGAAATGTCTGAATCCACTGTATAGCTGCCTTGATGGTGTATTTTTTAAGGAAGGCATAAAAGAGACTTATAGTAAAAAACAAAAAATATTCTTGATCGTGTTGTCTCCCTTCTTAAACCAAGTGTTTGGTTTAATTTGTGTCTCGTTTATTATTGATTTTCATTTTCTTTTAAGTAGACTATCGGCTGTTGGAGATGGTGTTCCAGATCTCTCTGAACTAGAGCTAGTAGGCTACTGTGTGTTCAAAGACGTTTATGTAAATAATTACGCTCTTTAGAAGCTTGGAGTGCCGCTACACTTGACCTTGTAAATAGAGATGTTTGCTGAAGGAATAAACTCTGACATTTGGATATCTTTTAAACATTAACACAAAGGGGAGCGCTTATTGCTCGGGGGATTTGAGCTCAAAACGCGCCGATAGACAAGTTTATTTATCTTTTATTCATCGTGTTTACTTTACTGCCTTGCGCTGCGCCAACACCACAATTAAGGCACGGTTTGCTCAAAGTAAGGCTAAGATGGGACGGATCCTCTTATGGGAATCTGCTTCTGTTGAGTGAATATGTTTATTTAGTTGTCCAAGCATCGATGTTTGGAAATCTGGATAATGACTAAACCGAATGATACTAACTGCGAATCCTAAACTTTTAAGTAGATACTGAGGCCTGCTGGTGTCGCCGGTGCCGTCAGGAGGAGATGTGTGTACGTGGTGAATTTTCTGAGAATTCGTTTCTGCAATCAGTTTATTGATGAAGAATCGAAAAGGTCAACTGTTTTAGTGGTAGAATATTTGCGTTCTGTGAGCCAGAATGGCTCCTTTAGGAAATACGGCATTATGCTTAACGTATTGAAAGGAGTCAACACTGGCAGTCGGACTGACAATTAACTGCTACAATAAACTCAATACTTGATTTTACAGGCTCTTGTCAGACACATCTGTCTTTGATAAATCAAATCAGAATATTCCCTTCGGATTAGTTCTCTACAAATAGTCGACAATTGGAAGTACTCATCAATCACCCTTATGTAAATTTGGCGGTTGTAATCTTATCCAAATACATGTTAGCTAATGCAGTTCGGTAACTTCCTATTCATATAACACAGCATCTCTTTAGATAAATTGTGAAAATGATTAAGGAATGATATATTTGTGAGAAAGCATAGCTTTACATATTACGGTTTCAATGAACTGCCACAGTTGCCAACAATTTGCGCGACTGGAATGCATGAGGCTATAGACTACATTACGATTTTCTCAGTGCACGATCATTTAGATTATCGATCATTTTTGTCTGTCTCCATTGTCCATTGGAGGTTTCCTTGTCTCCGAAATCAGGTCAAGGGACAGAAGTTAAAAGGTTGCGATACAAAGCCAGCGAACAACGGGGCAGTTCATTGAACAGACAGTGACTATACAGTACACAGACCGCAGAATAGAATTTAGGCGTCGTTGACCACTTAATCACAAAAGTATTCCCTATTGTTTATGGTTTACAAAAGAAATCCACGCGGTTGAACCATTTATTCCAAAAAATGAACAATAGGCCTACGAGTAGCATCACTGTTGTATGTTGAACTGTCATTATTATTATTATTATTATTATACACGATTAATAGCTACTGGGTTGCAATTAAATGCAACTTCTAAGCAGAAACCCGAGAGAAAAAAAATTAGATCATATGGAAAAAAATATGAATTAAAAATCTAATTACACATTAAATGTCTTTGTGATTTTGAGATGAAATAATTTTTATTTTATTTTATTTTTTTGCGAATTTCTATGTGCTGTTAAAAGCATGGAGCATGTTCTGCAGTCTCTTCACCGAGAGGCTTCGAACCAGCGATTGCGGCAGTGTTTTATTAGAGGTGGGACAAGGGTCCTTGAGCTGAATGAATCGCAGGGAAGTCGAGTGGCACTTTTGTCATGGAGATGTAAATCACATAATGGTTCAGCCGCACAATACGGAGACACTTCATTCTTTCAGTCTCGCTGACACCTCTTCTGAGGCGAACTGCGGGGAATGATGTGGGAAAGAGCCCCGTTGTCTCGTTAAGTTTATGCGCTTGTTGCAACGCTGCAAGAGCCACATATGTTGTATTGTAATAGTCGAAGTAATATCAGTCCCTTCTCTCTCTGTGTGTGTGTGTATATATATATATATTTGTGTGTGTGCGGAATGGTGCGTTTTGACCATCTAATGGAAAAACTGATCACTCAAGAATGTGACATTATTGAATAATATCCCCCATTAAAGTTAAAGCTGTTGAACAAATAACTCCACTGAAAAGTCACTTTGGAAATAAAGAACTGCTGTGCTATAGATGCACATGTTGTTCTCATTTTGCATTTAACTGCAGGAGCAAGATTTAAATATGGCCAGCAACCCTCAAGAGTCCAATCTTGTTCGGAGAGTTTCTTTCTCTCACTCAGAGATTTTTTAGGCTACGTTTTGCTTGGTGGTGTAGGGTATGTTACAAGCAGGAGAGCAGTTCAGACCGCACACCGCCTCCCCCCGCTTTCCTAACGAGGTGGCTCAACACCGATGTTCTTTAAACTATTGGTCAGTTCCCAAAATGGGTCCGGGAATGAGTCTGTGGTCCAAAAGGCTATTCTGGTGTGTGTATTTGATAGGACCCTGAAAGGTACAGCAGTTTCTCTCATTTGGGTCCGGGTTTTAAAATGTTTTAAGAACCTTCGTCTCCTCTTCTTTATTCTGATCTGTTCATCATGGGTCCATCCGCATGTGACACTCCTGGTAAACAATAAAAATGACTCAATATCTACAGGTGTCTAGGTTTCAGTGTGATTGCCACATATGCTTATTGCTTGGAATGCATTGTGTGTGCATAAACGCTTATCAGAATGACAGTGCTGTGAGGTGCCCTCATCAACTTCAGATTAATTTCAGGACTTTTCGATTAATTTGCTCAGCAGGTTATCTTATGCAATTAGCGCAAGTTCATGTGCACCATATTAATATACACAGACATCTAAATATTTGCTAAGGAAATTCAGGTCAAGTACTCTATTGAAAGAAACAGCGATGCCTCACATTCATACCAAACACTAATCTTCTTTATAATTTAAGATGATCCCTTACGAATGGTAGACCATCAATATTATCTCAGTTGGTCTGCTGAAAGATAATGGCTTTTAATCAACATTGTAGTTCCTCTCCCATCCCCACCCTACACAGCAAAGTGCTCAGTGTAAGTTCAGCTCTAACTCCAGCCACAGTGGACTCAAATGTCTTATATTAGCTGAATATTTTACTGTGCATTCTCACTGCTCAATATGGGTTATGGTATTTATGGTTTTAGGCTATTTTCTATGTTTCCCTTTTGACGGCCTGTTATGTATGCAGTCTGTTTATAATTTGTCCTTTGGTTCTTGGTTAGCATATTTGACTTGCCACTTTAGCGGGGTTGCATCTTTACTTGCTGGTCTGGGAGTGTTGTTTGCCTAGCCTGGCACAACTGCTCATATTATCAAGTTAATGCGCTTTTCTCCTATTATAAGTTGCTCCGGCTAAGAGTGTCTGCAATGTGATCGCACTTGTCTATATAGACAAAATACAATGAGCAATGATTAACATACAACAGACATGTAAAGCAAACCGTGATGAATCAGTGTTGGATTTCTTTTTCTTCTTCCTGTTGGTAGTATTAGTTGTAGCAGTGGAGGTGGTGGCAATGGAGTATGGTGCCTCATGGATATGGTCCTTAAATGAGATCATATTTTCATATTTTATTACAAAAACATTCTGCTTGTTGCAATGGCATTGTAATGGTGCAGAAATCAATTATTGCATGCTGTAAAGGAGAACTCTTGAGTGCAACAGTAAGATTATGGGACCGTATGAATAAATACACATTTCACATGAGTATTTAAGTCAATTAATGTATGCTGTGACATACAAAATGAGTACTGTCACTTAAAAAAGGGTGAGTCTGTTTTGCCGATTAATAATTCATTATATTATTTATTTTTGCAAGAGATGATGCAAAAATGAAAGTTTTTTTTCTTCTTCCCTGAACTGGCTTTCCCCTGAAATGTTTTCAGTTAGGTCCTGGCACTTGGGGGACAAGCAGCAAACATTCCCCATGCCAAAATATGGAAAATCTGCAGGGAACTTCTTGCCAGAAGGTTTTCATTAAACAAGCACATCATAATTCCTAGACTCATGCAGCCTCAATAAATCCCTTCATTGAACTGAGCTGGACGTGAATTCTTTAAAATTGCTTGAGAGTTGCGTATTTCATATGCTGTAGGGAAAATCCCTTTGGTATTCTCTTTAGACAAGGCCTTTTGAGTTTTGGGGTCAGATGTTTGACATGGGCAAATTGTTTAAAAGCAAATCTATACTCTCTCTCTCTCTTTCTCTCTTTCTCTCTCTCACTGCATACATACACACACACACACACATACACGTACATTTGTTTCTCCTACAGCTAGCAAGCTAGTTTTATTTCATTTGATAAATGTGGAGCTTCACCTGAATTCTGCTAGACTTTGTTTGATGATTCCACCCTCATCTCCGCTCGTCCCCATCTATGCCAAAAAAGGGCAGCGTAAATGCTTGGATTTACGCTTTGCGTTGTGATTGTGGAAAAGGGGCCATTTGTGGCTGCACACCTTCCCAACACTTCCCTTAGCCTTGAGAAACGACCCACCCTTTTTTTCCACCAAGCTCCAGCCGAACGCTGCCCAAAGCGCCTACGCTACCCTTCCGGAGAAAAGAAATGCAATTATGTGCCGTGTGTTTTGTGCGGCGCAGCCTTGCGTATCGCATCGCCCGTTCGTGCTAAGACCGTGGAAATCAGCCCCGTAACGCGGTAAGTGATGAAGAAACGGTCAGACAGCTGGAATGGCGGTGGCCGAGGGATACGCATTTGAATGGAAAGCTCAATTCAAAGGATTTAAAAAATAATCCTTTAAAGTTAACATAAGGTATTTGGTTAGAGAGGTGGGTGACTGAACACCCCCTGCGACGTTTGGTCATGCCTTTGTTTGGTTATTCTGAAGCGGATATTTATAATTTTTTTTTTTATGATTGTGCCAATTTCAGTTCAAACCAGTGTCTTCTGACATTTTGGCTTGATATCTATTCTATAATTTATTTGGTGAAACAGGTAGCCTATTTGTTTCTCTCTTGCCACTCATTCATCGACACTTAACTTTCCATACATGTTTTTGAATTCAAGACGCTCACTGAATTGATAATGATTCCAGTAATCAAATTATCTCTTTGTTTTTATTCTCCGAGTGTAAGCCTCAAGACTTTCAAAATCCAAATAGTTTTTTTTCTTCTTTCTGATCAAGCTGCCACTTTGATTTCATCACATCCAACCTTTGTTGAGTTCACAACCCTTTGAAATGAGAAAAGGGTTCTTAATCCATTTATAGCTGCTGGGGTCTGACTGTTTGGACCCTGAAAGAACGGGATTAAACTCTGCACAAAGAGGGCCCATACCTAAAGTGTTACTGCAGCCATTCTCAAACTTTGTGCCCCAAATGTGGTACAATATTCGGATTGAAACCGAGAGCCGCATTGAACACACGCTTGCGGGAAAATGCTTTCCTCCCGCAAAGTAGCAAGCATCTATCCATGGCATGGGGATTTTGTCTATCTTATGGTAATACAAATGTGTCACCGACTGGTGAAATAAAGTAAATAGCAGAAACCACAAATCAGTTGTTTTGAATTAGCACTCAAGCTGTGGCATGTTTTCAGCCTGTATTCCATTTTTTTCCCCACACAATGCACACAAACCCCTGGCAGGTTAACTTGAAAGAGTTGCAGTTATTTGGTATTTGCAAAGTTGGTTTGTAGCGCTGTGCTTACTTTGTGATGTTGCAGTTGGGATGAACATTCTTCTTTCATTGTGATGTGTAATGCGTTGTGCGAACCAATGGAATTCTGGCATGTTCTATTGATTAGGTTATTACATTGTTCATACACATGTAGTTTTTCAGGACATAGCACAATTCAAAATGTGCTTAAAGTGCTCTCAAGACAGCGTGGCATGGATACATTATATATTGCGTCACCACCAGGAAATGCGATACATCACTTTTCTCTGAAACAAGTTTTGGTTGGACGCATAAAATGTCAACAAAGTGGTCCTTTATTGGTTACACTGTACTGGGATATGTTTTTTTTTAAATGTAATAACCCAGCCTGGAGGATCACTTTAGATTTACTCGTCTGATGGTCGTTGGGTTTAACCTCAGTGGGTAAACTCCATCAGCACGCAGCCTGCCATTTGTGGTCAGTGTGTGGGTCAACGTTTTCATTTCATCTGGTCAGGAAGACCAGTACATGGAAAAGCAAGGTCTTCTCTTTAACAGAGCACCAACATTGGCTCTCTTTCTATGGCCATTGGTGGATTGGAAAACATAGCCAGCTCACCCACATCCAGAATGTTTCTATGAACTATTATCAATGAATGCATTAGAAGATCTCGGTTGAAGGAAGCCATGTCTTTATATTATGCTTACATTATTTGTTTGCTCAGCACACACCTTCAACCAGAGTGAGTTTTTCTTCATTTCTTCATTTGCATGTTTTCCATTTACATAGCTTGATATTTCCTGAAGCCGTTAATAAGCATATAGTGCCATTTAATCTGGGATTTGAGCTTTCAACTGTCAGAACTGTGAGCCATTTCAGCTATCAGTCATAGTGGCTTGTTTATTTTTTGTAATCATTTGTAAGAAGTTTCCTTTATTTACGCTTCATAATGTTTTCATATGAGCGTTAATAAATAATTTCACCTCTAAAGAGAGATGCTGACATTTGGTCACTTGTGCCATTCATACCATGCATTGTTACCTTTTTTAGCATTAATGTCTTTCACACTAAAATACATGGATAATTATCGATAAAATGGCTGTGTTTTGCTGACATAGAAACTTATTTATTTTAGGGCAAGTGAAAAACATTGATACGGTTGGGCTTGGTGAGAATAATGGTGGATAAGGTTGGAGTGCGGAAGCCCATTTTCACACGGAACACAGCAGAAAAGGGGATAAGAAGGGATCTCGGAGAAGGGGCTTTCGCTGTGTGAAGGCATGGCCTTTCTAGTGCAGCAGCCATATAATTCATCTGACAGACTGCACAGCACCGGGGCCCTAGAGGAGGCTCGGAGCAGCCAGACCGGACGGGGCCGAGGGATAAAAACAGGGATGGCAATGAATAATAATGGTGAACTCAGATGCTTTCTCACCGCTGCGCTATAGATCAAGAGTGTACAGGGAACGTGAGTGCTTGCGTGTGTGTGTGTGTGTGTGTGTGTGTGTGTGAGTGTGTGTGGGTGTGCGTGCGTGCGTGTGTGAGTGTGGGTGTGCATGCACATGTGCGTGTGTGTGTGCCTGTGTGTGTGTGAGTAGGTGTGTGTGTAGAGGTGTGTGTACACATGTGACTGCAGTGTGCAGGTATCAATGTCCAATTGAGGCATTCATGGCAGTGAAAGCAACATCTGTAAGATTGCCCTTTTGCTTTAATGCTGCTAAACAACCAAGGAACAATTACTGTACAACTATTACAGAAATGCATTAAACAATGAGGGAGTGATGAAACGTAATGCCACATACCTACAGAGAGTTGTGTTCAGTGCTTAATAGCACTCGCCGGTAGCTGTAAAAGTACCAGTAGCAGTTGTGTAAACAAAAACAAAAAAGTTTCCGTGTCGGGACAAATCGGGTGACTGCACTGAGCGTGTGCAAGATGGCAGGTTCTGAGCAGCTGCCTGCAATGATGTTACCAATCAGTCTGCTGTCTTATGGCAGAGGGGTGGGGGGTGGCGGGTGGACAGTGGCATTCCTGTTGCTACAGACCACAGGATAAACAAACTTTCCCGCAGACAAGCGTAACATGAGTAAACACGAGTAAACACTGGAATAAGTCTGCATGGTGTGAGTGGCACACCACAAGGCCCTGAGGGAGAGAGGTGATGGTGGGGAGATGGGGAGGGGGGCACCAATGGTAGGCACCATCTCCAGCATAGTGGGGGCGATGGAGGGGGGGGGCAGTGGGGGGTGGGGGTGGGTGGTGATAGTGACAGGCATTGGGGGGTGGGAGTTTGGAACTGGGCAGGCATGAAGAGCAGGTCCTCTTTCGCAGGCAGGGGGTAGGGTGGGTGGGGTGGAATGGGGGTTGGGGGACGGAACAAAGATCCCATTGCAAAACGCCATCGGCCATCGCTTCTATTTACCAACACTGAATGCCGGAGCCGCGCTGTCCCCTCGAACCCCTCCTGGATGTGCGCTTCCCAGCGGCCCCACTGCAGAGAAAAGAAGAGCGGGAAAAGAATGAGGGGAGCGAGGGAGAGAGAGAGAGAGAGAGAGAGAGAGAGAGGAGAACACAAAACCCGCTGACACGGGGCATAACTTAATTTCCACGCTGCCGCGGCAGCTGTGTGGTGTAATCTGCCGTGGAGGGCCATTAAAACTTCAATGCCTGCGCTGACCCAGAAGGGAAACTCAGACCGCGCCCGGTCATTTCAAAAGGAGGAGGTGATCCGCGCGATTTATGGGCTTGTCTTAAAGAAACATAACCCGGACCGCTCCTTATTGATAACCCGCCCCCCGCTCGGAAGATCCTCTCTGTCTGTGCACGGGCGCTCGTTCCAGAACTCTCCGCAGTCTGTATGAGTGGCACTCGGTCGCTCCGTCGGGCCCGGTGGCGGATTGGTCAGCGGTGGCGGTTCCCTGAGAAATGGGATGGCGGGATGCGATCGGTCTCTCACCTGGACGTCGCATTTAAAATGAGAATGCATTCTGCTTTCAAAGCAAACTAAGGCTCTGGTTGAGGAAAGGCTATGTGGTTAAAACACGCGCACACACACACAGAAGTATGCACATACACACACACTATACACATGCGGACACACACAGGCAGGCACGCATGCGCACTCGCAGACATACACACATAGGCGCGCGCACGCACACACACGCACGCTCGCACACGCGTACACACACTATACACACGTGCGCACAAATGCAGGCATGCATGTGCACACTCAGACATACACACACGTGCAACACATGCACACTCTAACACATACATGTTAAAGAGAGTGAATCCAACCACTGAGAATCTTCTGAATTGAATAATGAAATTGTAGGCCTGGACACTAAGTAAGAAAGTCAGACATCAAAGCTAAATGCTTACCATCATCCAGATGCTTTATTATGAATTAGCAAAATATAATGACATCTTGCTATCTATTTCTTTTGTAAAATGTTGGAATTGAGATGGACAAATCTAAGTGAAAGCACATCTTTCTTTCATTATTTGGTCACTGTTCTCAAAAGAACCTTTCCAGCATGGCTTCAAGGCATATTTTCTAAGCTCTCTGCCAATGTTGTTACAGCTTAGTGCTGTATTACTTGGATAGTTCGTCATATGTAAACTCTCCTTTGTGTTTTGGGTTGTGTATCTATGCAAAGACATGGGCCAAATAGGTTATAAAGCTCATAATAGGTATGTATTCATAAAGGAGGAAGTGTACCATGTGCTTTCACATTCCTGTTAGTGATTTCAATATTCCTAATATAAGTTCTTTATATTGGACGCAATTAGTTCCATGCTTAATATATTTGCGTCTTGGAGTCCCCAGAACATTCTTCACAGAAGCTAAGCATGGACCCTATTCTAAGGAATGGAATTTGATGCTACATTGAAGTCATAGTTAAAAGACATATATGCTTCAGCAGACTGCCCCCTGCTTTTTCAGTTTTGTGTGCCCTTTTTTAGGAGCTGAGTTTGTCTCCAGTTTCAGTTGATTCAGTTGTGTCTCATTCCCTGCACAGATAAAGAAAATAGAAACTTTGAAGTGCTCTAAATCTCCTTTCTACAAGTTTGGCACTTGAAAAGCTTTGTACTTGGTTATTTAAATAAATACTTTAAACACAGATTCACTACTTGCTGTAGTCTTGTCTTCAACAGCATGGATATCAACTGGTGAATTGCTACTCTCCCAGGACATTACTGAAGCCTCAAATTAGATTCAAATGTTCTATTTTTTCTCAAATAAATCTGATGGATTCCCCTGGTACAAGAGATAATGAACAAAAAATAAATAAAAAATCACAGATCCCAGCGACTTTTTAGAATTGAGATGTATAGCCGCAAACCCCTTTTAACAAAATAAATAATGAACCTGATTTCGGGAGTTGTTAAGAGTTAATAGTCTCTCATTCACTCAATGGGGACTGGGGGTGTCACTCTATTAACCTGACCCCCAGGGCCATGGGCCAAATTGCACCCAGTTGTTGTCTTGAAGGAATTCATTCCTCACACATCCATTTCCTCCTTTATGCTCCGTCCTTTCATCAGGGAGGGCATGCTGGGATACCCAGGTCTCGGGATCCCCGTACAGTCTCCCGGAACAGAGAGAGGGGAGAGGGGGTCATAAATATGTTAAATTGGTGTGTGAGTTTAAGTGGCTTTGTAAACCGAACACAAATGGACCTTCAGAGTAATTAATGAATATGAAGCAGTGGGATAAAAACTATTGTACTGGAGAAAGGGGACAAAAAAAAAGTGTGAGAGACACTTTATCTTTACTTTATCGGAGGCAAGGAGATTTCTTTTTGTTACAAACAAGGGTCTTAATAAATCATATCTTTGGGGAAGGACATTTTTAGACTAAATTATATGTTTGTGTGTGTGTGTATGAGAGAGTTTTCTGTGTGAATTCAACTGATTTACTATTATTGATATTAGAGAACTGCAACAAATCAGTCCTTTGAGATATATTCTATTTTGTGTGTTTGTATGTTCATTAGGTTTTAATTAAACAAAAACATCCCCTTGCATCTCATAAACAATAATCTCATATTAACAATGACCGCAGTATGTCCCTCTAACAACACCCACAACAAGCACCAACAAAAAAATGCTATTTTAAATGCCACTCACTGCAGAATCTTTCTGACAATTGCTAGGAAATTACTCAGCAAGGACTTCTTAATTACACTTGACTGGGTGAAGTCAAGCACTTAGCACCTCTTTAACACAAATGGCTTTATTTATATGCGGCAGCAATGGTTACTTTTTACCTTGGGCTTCCATTTTAACAATCTAAGAAACTTGTCAAAAGTGTTGTCTATTTCAATATTTAACACAGGGCTCGTTTTGTCCTATTTCTTGATTGATTTCCACGCGTAGTTTCTTATTTTAATTTAAAATTGATATTTGACTTTTAAAATTTAATTTAATTACCCGAGAAACCCCTGCTCTTCAGCGGCGTTTGTTAAGCTGACGCTGTATCGGCCTGTAATTCTCCAGTGCCCCCCCCAAACCCCCCCCCCCCCAGTGTCTGTGGGTAAACGGCTTCGTTTAAATCCAAAAAGCAAACACAAACGAAAGGCCGTGAGCCGCGCTCAAACAAGGCCGTTTATGCTCTCAGACAGAATATACATTGAGCTTGCTGCGAAAGCAAATCTCACTGTGTTGGTTTAAGCTCCTATAAGCCTGCTCACTTCAGTCCACTGTAAGGGAAGAACAAGACTCAAAAAACAAGAGAAGAAGAATCACAGAGTACTTCCTTCTTACTATAATAATTCAGAATAATAACAATAGTAAAAAAGTTTACACAACTTCATAAATACAATGAAAGACAACTACATTCATACACACACACACACACACACACATATATATATATAGTCCTTTAAGCGCATTTGGAATACACAAAGCCAATGAGATTCATTACAAGTTATGTTTTTCTCATTACAGGGGATACTATGGCACTGTTAAAATGGATTTGTCACAAATGAGCTGGTGTATAAAGTGACTCATTCCACTTAACCCATAATTTTGTTAAAAATCCACATTTATATATATTTAGTTATACTTATTAAACGGGAACTCTAGAGGAAAGTCATTTCTCCAGCAGAACCATAAAAGCCAGGTTGACCCTTCCCTGAGCTGGCTGTAAATCAAAGTGGAAAGGCCTGTGGGCATGGCTGGGGCTGAGGGTAGGATCGGGGGCGGGGACAAGGCAAGGGATAGCCCCGCCCAGCCAGCAGAAGTGGAGGGAAGGGGGGAAGGGAGGAGAGAGATGTTAAGGAGCGAGGGATTGCTAGGGAGAGGAGAAAGTGAAAAGGGAGTCAGCTGCTCTCTTTGGGGGATTTAGAGTTTGTCCAGATTGCAGCACACAGCTCCAGACCTGTGTTCCCCAGCGTTCCAGTTCCAAGTGTGTGCATAAGACACACACACACACACACACACACACACAGTTACGCAAATCCACACAAAGTTTTTGTTGAGGGGAATAGAAAGGGTCGTGGTGTAGGGTTACAGAAAAAGCCATGGTGCAGGGGAACAGAAAGAGCAGTGGTTTAGGGGAACAGAAAGGGCAGCGGTGTAGGAGAACAGAAAGAACCGTGGTTTAGGGGAACAGAAAAAACCATGGTGTTGGGGAACAGAAAGAGCCATGGTGTAGGGGAAAAGAAAGGGTCATGGTGTAGATGAACAGAAAGAACCATGGTGTAGGGGAACAGAAAAGATTGTGGTGTAGATGAACAGAAAGAACCATGGTGTAGGGGAACAGAAAGGACTGTGGTGTAGGGAAACATAAAGAACCATGGTGTAGGGGTACAGAAACAACCATGGTGAATGGGAACAGAAAGGGTTGTGGTGTAGGGAAACAGAAAGGGCCGTGGTGTAGGGGAACAGAATGAGCCGTGGTGTACAAGACAGAGGGACACATGGGGGCTGGCCTAACAGCAGCAGAGGCAGAGGCAGCTGCTCTCTCCAGCAGAAAGAGTTTCATTCACAGGCCCTGAAACACAGGACAGGTAGAGCGCAGGAATGCAGGGCTCCCGCGGCAGCTGCAGGGAGCCAACCCAACTCCACCGGGTACCCCGACCCTCCGAGGTCAAGTGTCCCTCCCACCTCCACAACATCCAATACAGGCCAGGCAGTTTGGCCGCTAACCAAAATAAAGCAGTGTTCCTGCTCCCAAAAATACCGCCCTGCTCTCCTGGTCCCTCTATGGTCTGCTCACCTCAAAACAGCTTGATGATTGCTCCCGCTGTAACCCGGTTTAGCGTTGGTCAGTTAAATTCATCTCAATGTTTCCTTCATGTGAAAAATGTAAAAAAAAACTGCATAATTAACGGCATAATAAATGCCGTCTTTAGTCCCGAGATTTGTCCCTGTTTCGACCACTCCAGAATGACCAGCTCTGGTTTGTTTGTTCACCATTACAGACTTAATGAAAAATAGGACACGGACGCAATCAAATCCAGATTTATAAACCGCATTATGTTGACTATGTCATAAATCCACCAAGAGCATTACTTTTTTGTTTCAGTAAGGAGTAAATAGGCTTTTCTCACAATTAATTACTAACTGTGAATGAATAGACAAGAGAAGGGTACAACTAATTTGTACATTTACAAACAGAATAATGATGAATATATCTTTCATTTTTCCACATTATAAACGGCTTGTTCTCGGTATTAAGCAAATGGGCTTTTAACAACTCGTGGATGAACAAAATGGTAAATAGCCAAGGAGTCACAGGAGAAAAATATAATTGTGCTTATCTGCTTTTCTTTCTGAGCTCTTTGTTGGATAATTAAAACAAAGCTCTGCCTGGTGTGTTCCCTTGGCAGAACAGATGAATAAATTAATCACTGGAACATCTTGTGCTCTGTTATCATTTAAGCACAAAGTTCTGAATGTGATGTATTGGCAAAGATAAATGAATTTGTGAGCTGCACAAAAAGTGTTCCCAGCATCAATTGTTTTTTTTTAAATTTCATTTTATAATCTAGATTAAATGAGACATTGTGTGTGTGTGTTGTGTGTGAGTGTATACATGTGTGTGTGTGTGTGTGTGTGTGTATGTATGTGCATGTGAGAGAGGGTGGGAGAGTGAGAGTATGTGTTTGCGTATGTGTGTCTTTGTATGTGTGTCTGTGTATTGTATGTGTGAGAGAGTATGTTTGTGTGTGAGTATGTGTTTGTGTGTGTCTGTGTATGTGTGCACGCATGTGTTTGTGAGTAGGCATGTGTCTGTGTGTGTGTGTGTACATGTGTTTGTGTGTGAGTGTGTGTGTGTGTGTACATGTGTTTGTGTGTGTGAGTGTGTGTGTGTGTGCCTGTTGGGTGGGTTGGGGGTGAGTGTTTTATTTGCCCTGAAAGAGGCAGGAACAGCTGTCGCTTTCACAGAAAACTTTTAGCCCTCGCTCTGCAAAGTGCATCACAGTTAAAAAGAACCTGTTGCCAGGGGGGAGGCAACCTTCACCAGGGCCATCCTCCTCCTGCTCCTCCTTCATGGCTGGGCTTCAGCTTGCTTTTGCTGCCAGATTCCATGGCCACGGCCCTCGGGATCCAGATTTGCCCTCCCTCCTCCTCCTCCTCCTCCTCCTCCTCCTTCTCCTCCTCCTCCCTTGGTCCTCATTATGGGTCCTGATGAAGGACGGGAGGGGAATCTGATGCAATTATTCTGTCTGTGACCCGCTTCCCTCAACACACCTGACTGGAGAGCGGGGGAAAAGGAGTCCCCCGGGGAGGAATTTTAATCAAGGTCTCCTCACATCCTGCCCGTGGTTTCCTTTCTGTCCGACAGTCCGGGTTTTTTTCTTTTTTTTTTGAGCCAGGTGCGCTCTCCCACCAGTGCACCCCTTTCTCTCTCTCTCTCTCTCTCTCTCTGTTTCTCTCTTTCTCTCTCTTTCTTTCTCTCCCCCTCTCACTCGTGGATTAAGCCAAAGTCCTGGTAACTCCCTTTATTAAAAAGAGTCGAATTGCAGTTATTCCTGCCTGTCAAAATTATTACACGAGAGCTCCCTCTAGAAGCCTCCTTCAAACCTTCCTTTAACCTCGACTGGATCACATGGATAGCTTTGAGCAGTGGTTGCCGTGATAACCGAGAGGTGCTCAACTGTCTGGACTCTTTTTCCAGAGTGTTCTGAGGCAAGCAGCATTTCCAGTCCCTAACCCAACCGAATCTTTCCCGCGAAATACAGGGAGATGGCAACATAGAGGTCACAAAAGTGACCACCTTTTGCCTATCTTCCACCAGAGCCTAGATGGGCAATTAGCAGAATAGAGTATTCTGAGAGGAATCATGCTCTTGGAGAAAGCACTGCGAAGCTGTGCCAGCCCTGGTATGGAGAACGTCCCAAAGGGGGGGGGGGTGGGGGGGGGGGGTGGTCGTATAAAAATACACAAATTTTCTTGCAATATTTTTTAATGGAATGCGATCCATTCCAATCTGTTTCTGCTTCCAGTCCGTTACTTTACTCTGTGCTTCTCGGTTTCTGAGGCTGTTGAAGTTCTCGGCTCCAGCCATGAGGAAACTTTGGTTTCAACACTTCAGACCTGAGGCTCAAGCAGAGGACACTCTCCACTCTTTCCTTGGCTAATGATATACTCACAGCCCCACATACTGTAATCAAGCTTCTACAGGCTTGCATTTTGTCATTCTGTAAAATCTGTCTTTGTTTACCAGGTGGAAGAAATTGTAAACATTACGACAGTGTTTTAACCACTGCGAAGCATTTATGGTTTTTAGTAAATAAATCGTATAATTTTGCCTCTTTCCTTTGACACTCAAAGCTCGATTTGTTTTGAAGAGCTACAATGTTTTTTAAACAGGAACGCTTCCCAAGCAAACTTAATACAACTGTGTTTCTTATTAAACCTCAGTGTGAGAGTTTCACAGTGGGAGCCAATGAGCATGCATCAGGTTCAGTCCAAGCTGCAGGCGATCTGGAGCCCATACCAGCTGTGTTTCCTGTCAGGTTTAATTGGAAAAGCACTTGTCCCGTCTCAGTCAGAACTTTTACAGCATAACTTCCCTGGTATGACATGTAGATTTTCTTTGTAATTTGAGAACCAGGAAATGCAAATATGACCTGTATTTAAAAGAGTTTTGAATTGAAGAAATTTATTTTTTGCTAGGTTTTACCTTCACCAGTGCAACTGGACCCTAAATTTTCTTGTTATGCCTTGGTTTGAATTTCAGATTCAAACACAATTGAAAATCAAATCACACTTTCTGGCAATGTAGGCTTTGGTACACACATTAAAATGTGAAAATTGATGTATTTCCATACAGAGTACACATACAACTGAAGTACAAATATTTATGTTTTGAGATCATAATTGATTGTATGTAATGAAACATTTATCTGAACCTTTAAGGTATTGGAAAACTAAATCAAACAAATGTAATTATGCATCACTGGTGCAACTTCAGTCTGTAAACATTGTTTCAATACAGACCAAGTGCTCTGCTCTCTCTCATTGGCTGTAGAAAAAGCCACAGAACTCAGCCATCTAGCCATTTTTTTTTCTTTTAGCAGCTTACAAGTGTACATTTGTGTGTTTGTGTGCCTGTTTGTTTGCATTTAGGCAACAGACTTTATATATTTAATGGAGGTACTAACAGTTCAAAGAAACGGCCTGATAATGAAGTTCAGCCATTTTAATCTCAAAGAGGGCTTTCAAGAGACTGTAAGTATGCTGTTAGTGTGTAGGCGTGTTACCCAAGTGCAACTTCAAAGGAACGGCTGCGGGATTCGCGCGCTGCAAGGAGCCTTCAAACAGGCAAAAAGTGCACGAGTAACGCAATCTTTTATGCGCTGCTTCTCTCCGAGACCCTGTTCTCACCGGGACATTAACGCACCGTCTGCCGCAGCGTCTCGGAGTCTCCTGTTTCACAGCCATATCGCATGCGTTCAGTCCCTCTTTTTCTTTTTCTTTTTCTTCAGCGGTCACCACTGAACGCGTGAGGTGAGGAGGACGGCGTTACATTTCATTCCGATTCATTGTTCAGTCAATCACAGCGGGTCCACATCCTGTGGGCTTGTGCGTTATAACAAATGCCCTCGGGGGCAAAGGGGTTAGAAGTGGCCGTCTTATTATGATTTCATAAATGTGGGCAAAGAGAGAGGCTTGATTGCTTCCTCCCTGACCTAGCTCTGTTTTACTCTCACATGTGTGGAATCTGCAGAGAGACACGCACCATGTTTGGTTTTAACGGAACTGGAAAAATAGCTGATTAGCTCTCTCTCTCACACTCACTCTCTCTCTCTCTCACTCACTCACTCTCTCACTCACTCTCTCAATCTGTCACTCTCTCAGAACCCAACCACTGTTGTTCCCAATTAAGATTTGATACACAACAGGGACAGGGTGTGCAGGCACAGAATAAGAATGACATTAGATAAAGTCGTACCCCCTTCCAACAGAGGATTATAATTTCGACAGCTGTATTCCGATCCCTGTGCACAACGCGGCCCTTTCAAGACACAGAGTTATTATTTTTGCCTTCACATTCCTCAGATTTCTTCGGAAGTAATGTTCTTTTCCCAGGGCATCTGTTGAGGAGGATTCTGCTGAGGGAAATTATTTCTTGAACTACACTCATAGAGAAATCCTTGCTCAACAGGAAACTCCAAAGAGCATGTTCTCGTCTTTTCTCAGTATAGCCCTAGTCTCCACAGTGGGTAAGCAAAAAAAATTAATAAATAAAAATTATATATATATACATATATATATATATATATACATATATATATATATATATACTATTCCGAATGCAATGGTAATTAGTGGAACAACCTTGAGAGGTAATGCCATTTGAATCCTTGAAGTGAAAGTAAACTCTTCAGACCTGAAAATGTCTGCAGAATGGCATGAAAATCAGTGGTTTCACATGGCTGCGTTAGTCACACCCACAGGAACAGGTATCACGTTCTCACTTTTTAGCTTTGGCTACAGATGGAGGACCTGGCCACCTCCAGCCCGACTGCGGCGGCTTAAAGGGATTGGCCAGGCTTTTGACGCCCGTGAGCCGTCCTGGGTCTAATGTCGTTAGCCAAATAAAGCTGGAACGTGTCGCTCAGAGGGCAGGGATCCCAGGACGACAGCTGTTTTACCATTTGGTGTAGCCATTTGATCGCGAGCAGCCTGTTTTCTTCGTTGTTTACTTTGTCCAGGTCTCCGTTTGCCCTAGGAGTTTAGCGTCTTCCGTTCGCCTAGCATTGGAGCGCTGTCTAGTGACAATGTAAACAGGACAGTGGTGTCGCTGGGTGCCTTGTTTATTTGTTTATTACCAATACTCCGGTACTAACATGGTGGTGGTCCTCAAACATAACTCCACATAAAGTGTAACGTGAATGCAGCAATGTCACCTTGTTGAGCTCCATCCCTTTATTCACTGGTTTCTTAGCTGCATTGTAGCCACTATTAAATCTGTCAGACACCGGAGGTGGTTTGCTCTGGACTGAAATCATGCTCATTATTTAGAATGACACTGTGCTTAATTATAGAATACAGCTGTTGGCTCTTGAAAACAATGTAAATGCCAATATGGCAGTTCAATCTGAATCGGAAGAATATTTAAATCAGTGTGATAATGCATTTTAATTGTATTGATTATTACATTTTTTATAATCAAATTATCATATATTAATAATTTATCAATTTGCAAAGATGTGAACCATTAATATTGACCTCATCAATATGATGTCAACAATAACTGTGAGCACTTGTTATAATTGACATTGTCATTTAAAGTACACTTGCTGTAGAATGTATTTGAGAGTTGCATGAGTTTATAACTATGCTGCATTTTTATATTTGACTTGAATCTGGAACGTGTGTCATCTTTTTACTTTCACCCCAATATACACATTAAAATTACATGTGTTATCTTGTGCACATTTGACACTAATCTTGACACTAATTGATGCTTTTTTAGGAGAAATGCTCTGCGCTCTGTGAAGCTCTTCTATAAGCTATTTTAATCACCACCTTTGAGAGTTAATTTGTCCATTTAGAAATAGGTTATTATTAAAAGCTTGAGAACAAACACACAAAAACATCTGCTGGGAATAGGCCAAAGCTGGGTCTATTCTTAAACTGTTGTAATTGCTGGCTTGGGTGAACACAACCAACAGGAAATGCTCTTGATAGTGTGAGGTGCTGAATCATCAGTTACTGGGGAAAGAAGGTACGCACATTTCATTTCAAACAGCCGATTTCTTAAAATAATTAATTCAAAATACACAGATAAGCACATGGTGGGGGCCAAATTTGAGCAAGTGGATTGCATCCCCCCATTCATTGTCTAACTTATTTCTGTTCAGGGTCACAATGGGCTGAAGCCTATCCCAGAATGCATTTGGTGAGAGGCAGGAAAACACCACTCAGGACAAGTCATCAATCCATCACAGGGCAGGTTCACGTACACATATGTAGCACACACACACGAGCATGTGAGCACATGAACCCATACACACACAAACACGCATGCACACACACACAGACACACACATGCATCCACACACACACACACACACACACACAGGCATGCAAGCGCATCCACACACATGCACACACAAGTGAGCGCTTGTGGGCACACAAACCAACATACAAAAATGCACACATGCATGCACACAAACACACACATACATACACACACTCACACGTACATATGCATATGCACACACACACACACACATGCATGCACACACACCGGGTAATTCTAAATAGCCCTTTCCACTCAATTTACTCCATTCCATTTATTATTGTTGCCATTCAGAAGATTATACAGATCTCCTCCGTTTGTTTTTGCAGAAGGCCAAGCCAGAGGCACAGAACATCTCTCTGCCCATGACATCATCAGAATGCCATCAGAGCAGACCTACTCCAGCATTCCACAGCTGTGCCCCTCTTTCATGACATTTGCTATTGCTTTCCAACCTGCTTGTCAGAGCTTTGCCATTACACATTGCATCATTTTCCGAATTTCTATATATTTTCCTTTTGTAGTCTACTTCAAAGGTCCAGGAAGCCTGTAGAACTGAAGGTTGGACTTGTTTTGTGGTAAGTTCTCAAGGCTTGGAGAGCACGTGCAGTAGTAAGTTTTTTTCCTTTTGTTTTAGGTTTCTTTCAAAGTTTAAAACCCGTATATAATGGTTTGGTATCTTCAAAATTAAACAGTATTCTGTGCGAATATGAGGTCGTGTCAGGGTTCTTAAAATGCACCTCTAACATGCAAATCGACTCCTGTTCCTCAACCCAACTCCACCCCTGCCCCTTCTACCCCACCCCCCCCACACACACACCAAATCTGAACTCCTGGCCTGACACAGACGCGTTGTGTACCTGCGGGGGTACCTCTGCCTCCCATGTTTGGAATCCAGGAGCCATGATGTCATGTGATGCGGAACAGGGTTTCCATTCCCGTATCTGACGTCACGGGCCCACAAATCAAACGTGCGGCCGCATGAACTCTGAAACACAGGGTGATAAATGAGCGCGATAAAGCTGCGCGGACAAGATGCTATCGGCGCACAGGGCCTGCAGAGTTTGCACTCAAACACGCAGACATTAATCACCGTCCCTGGGATCATCGCACATGCACGCCTGGGAAGCGCTTACCGCGGGCCGGAAAGTATCCGATGACCCGACTGAGAGGGAAATGCACAAAATATGCAAAAATAACATTAAAAAGGGCCTGTCCCCACACTGAAATCTGATACTGGGCACAGGCATGTCTAGTTCAGTGCAGAACCTATTGAATTATATAGATTCGCCATAATGTCTTGCTTTTTCGATAATATTTCACAGAGGCAGCCAAGGCTGGTGGCTCAAAGCAATTTTAGGAGTGGTCTAAACGGCTTGACTAATTTTATTTAGCTTTAGGGGCTAGTCTTCCAAAAGGCGGACAGCTGCACAGAATGAAGACAGACCTTTTCTTTTTGCCGTTAGAGTACACAATGAATCCCCCACGGTTATGTATCTGTGCTGGTGATGCTGGAGCCAATCGCGCATCTCCCTGCTGGTCTGCTGGCCACAGTCGGTGTTGGCATGGCCCAGATTCAACACCAGATTTTGGGGCCCATGCTCTATAATTGTGCCTCAACAGGATAAGCTACCCAGCAGCACTATCACATAGATTTGACCATTTAAGGAGCTTCATTGCTTGATGATTAGAAAAAAAAACAACAACTGATCAAGTGAATAATACAAAATGCTTTCCTGTTTCCTGTTTCATATTTCCTGTTACTCTTCCCTCGAAAGAGTAGATTTCTTGGTATGTTTTTTTCCCCCCAAAACTATTAGTCAGCCTTCTAGAATTCCATTTCTGTCAATTACCAGTATAAGATAGTTACATCAGCATTAGAATGTTTAGTTAAGAGCATTCCAATCAAATCTGTGATCTTACACTTTGAAGAGCTAAAGTGCATGTGCTTATATACCTCCCAGCAGATCAACTTGTTTTGTTGATACTCAAAGTTTCCTATGAATGCATGGTAACATGGTAATGTTAGTTGACTAAAATGGTAATCTTAGTAGACGGAAGGGCTAAAACTAGATAGAAATTGCACTGGCTTGTCTGTGTACTCTCCTTTTGTAAAGATGATGTATCAGTTGCCTTGTTTGTAATTCAACCTACGATATAAAAACATGAATTTTCTTTTTGCAATATTTTAACCTACTATTAAATCACATTAAAACTTTATGCATTAGTGAAAAATAAATTAGCTGGGGTTTGTGGTTGTTTACACCGGCCCTTGTGAGCACTGAAATTTGTTGCCTGAAATGTTAGGAGTTTTTTGCAATAGATCCAAAAACATTATTCTCATTGGTATGCTTTGGAAATATGAAAATGGCTCTTGGAGCTGGATGATTTCTTTTTTCCAGAAGTAGATGGTTGCCACTGAATCATAAGAAGACGTAGAAATAGAGAGTGAGAGAGAGAGAGAGGGAGAGAGAGAGAGAGAGAGAAAGAGGGAGAGAGGAAGACAGAGGGAAAGAGATAACTCAAAGCAGCTGTGACTGCGGCATTTGCAGATATGCTGAGAGTTATCTTTCCAGCGGAATCCTCGTTTACGGGGGGGAGGAGCTCTGAGCCCTCGGCAAGTGTGGGTGCCCTCGGCCAATCGTGGCGCGGGAGCCTCGGCCACAGGAACGGCCCGGGCCTTTCCGAAACCTTTCCAGCCCTTCAGCCCGGGGGCTGGGGGGGGGGGGGGGGGATGGTAGCGCGGACAGACGGGCCCAGTCCTCGTACACCACGGGAGTCCCGAAAACATGTTTGGGTAGGGCTGGCCTGCAGGCTCATGGTGGTTCACAGCAGACAAGTCAGAAAAGATTTACACACCCGGTAACAGCAGACAAGACTCCGGCAAGAGCCAACAGAAACCAGCAACTGAGTTTATGAACGCTTTTCTTCCTCCCAGACCACAATCTTTCCGGCTGTTGGTTTGGATGCGCCTCCTTCAGGGTGTGCAATATTCATTTTTATTCCTTCTTTTTTTCTCTCGCCTCCTTAAATCTTAATCAGCATTTTTTCAAAAATGTAATTGTATGTTTTGTTTTCAGCTTAAGTACAGAGTATGTAGTCATAGAGGTTGAATTTGATTTATCGGATAGGAGACTTGTATTTATTCTATTTAATTTGCTTGCTGCTCTTTCAACAGGACAACAAAAGGCCAGTTCTAAAGAGCTATTCATAATTGAATTCCATTACACAAATTTTATTTGTGTAATGGAACATCGCCAAATTCCATTACACAAATAAAAAAATTTTCAATATATTTTGTCAAATATTTCTCACTATTTTATTTTTTATTGTTTGAATAAAGTAAAAATGAACCCACACTCTCACACACACACACACACACACACAAATTGCTATATATACGTTTGCTCTTTGGACAGATGTGAGGAGGGGCACCACTTAATGAGCTTGCTCTTTCAGAAGAAGCTCTTTAATCACATATTCACCTTTTAGGGGAAGAGTTCATCTGTTTGTAGAACAAATCCTCCTGATGCAATTTCACCAACTGGAGCACCCAAATGTCTCATTGCAAGCATTTCTGCGCAATCTCACAGATTCCAGAAAGGAGCTTGTGTACAGACGGACCAAATTTCAGGATTATCATGTAATTTCCAGACTTGATAATTGTGAGCCCATTATAACCTAATAGGTACCAGGTTCAAATGCTTCTGGGTCCAGAAAGTGATCAAAGAGAGTCATTTCAGCCCCTGTGCTTGGAGGATTGGACAAGTACTTAAGGCTTACAACTACTGAAACCAGATACAGGCCCTGTTGTCCTCTTACAAGTTTGCACTTTGTTCAGCATTGTCAATAAGAAGCCACAAAGATTTGTCTGCACAAAACGGATTGGCCATGTATCCATGAAAAGAACATGAACTCTGGTGATCAACCTCCTTTATCAACTTTATGGTTTTGTCTGATTATTCTTATTTTTTAATCTAACTATCGTGTCTGTCCCCTAAGCCACCAGTTCTTTATACCTGTGAGTTGTGGGTAGTTTCTGTTGGTGAATATCTGTGCCTTTATTGAATGCTTGATTATGCTATATAAACTGGTTTCGAGTGCTTTGCATCTGAAGTACCGATAATCCGATACTGATCAATGGGGAATCACAACCGCAACGGCAACACTTTCTAAGGCCATTGCCCCACTGTCCTTCTTTGACACAAGCACAGATACAGCGGAAGAAATTCCTGGCCAGAACTGCAGATACGGAAAAGATAGGGAATAGCTGTCAGGGCTTGCATGTCGACTGGGGAAATTTGAGGCACAGCGCCACTGCTGGAATTCCTGAACTCAGCAGGAACGCATGGGAATGACCTGGGGGAATGGACCTGAGATGGGATTCCTTTTTCTATTGTCCTTGATAGGTGTTCGACAAGTTCACAAGTCCACGTGTCATTTCTGATATATTCTCTGCAACACAACAGTCCTCCTTTGTTCCATTTTTGTTCATAAAGCTGAGCTGGCTGGTTTAACATATATATATATATGTTAAACCATCACAGGCATTTAGCAGATGCTCTTATCCAGAGCGACTTACACAACTTTTTACATAGCATTTACATAGCATTTATACAGCTGGATTTATACTGAAGTAATGCAGGTTAAGTACCTCACTCAAGGGAACAATGGCTGTGTCCTACCTGGGAATTGAACCTGTGACCTTTAGGTTACAAGACCAGCTCCTTACCCATTATACTTCACTGCCACCCATCTTGATAAGTGTACATGACTCCAACTGGATTGCAACTATATACTTGCATAGCACATTACATTATTACAGGCATTTATATCTGCCATACATATTGGCCATATATGGTATATCTGCCCCATGTGTGTTTCCTGTTTTCTTGCATTTCTCATAGTAGCCCAGGTACACTTCAACATTTCTACTACGGTGCTTTGTCCTAAAGATTGACCAAGTGTCTTAAACATTCATTTAAATGTATACCCCTTTCTTGCTTAATACATTAATCAAGCAATTGCAGCAAGTTGCTGAAGAAACAACATCATAAAGCTTGTGCGTTGAAATTGTGCCTTCTAGTTTCATAATTTTATTTTTTTTAATTAGCATTTTTATAAAAACCCTGCATCTTTTTTTAGCTTCTCAATTTCCCCTTTCCCTCTTATATGCGAAAGCCTATTTTCAATTTCCTTTACACATTCCAGAGGAAGATATCATCCACAGATACAGTCTTGGCAGGGAGTCAAGGATTTCTGACGGCAGGCAAACTCATTTGCGGTTGCAGTAGTCTCGCTCCCCGTAGATGGCCGTAGCATTTTTATTGACATCTTCTAGAAGAATACGAAATCCGCTGTTAAAAGTGATGCTTCTTGAATGGAGTGAAATATTTCACTCTGCGTGGGAAATCTTTTGAAATGTAAGATGTTTAGCATTCCACCAAGAAGACACGGTTTGCCACAGACAGTGGATTTTTTTTTACCGCGGATGAACTGTCTTAATCAATTTACTTTTAACCATTTCCATTTTTGTGAACGTAGAAATGATTATTTCAAACGTGAGGAACGGCATTGAAATGAGGCCCAGTCTTTAATGTGGTACCACTCAGTTAAAATAGAAATCATATAATTGCGGGGAACCCTGTTTTCTTTTCTAATTAATACACAACACTGGTTACTAAGACTTCATAACGACATGAGGGGCTGGGAGTGAAGGCCACAGAAACTACTAGAGAATCTAAACATTTGCTTTTCTCTTTTCCTGCTTCACTAGTTTTGGGTGGGGGGTGGGGGGGCTGACCAACAGGAATACCCTTCAGATATTTTGTAGCCCCTGGCTCAACACTTGTTCAGGAGATAAAACACCAAAGTCTGCCCAAATGGTGACATTATCTGTGTCATAGCATGTGGGTTTTTTTTCTAACCCTAGCACTGGGCCCAATGAGCACACGTCCTCTTTTAAATGGAGATGTCTGGGCAGCTGGGTATGTTTTCCACCTCCTCTACAGTACCCCTGCGGAAAAAGCTACGAGAGGGAAAATAAAGGACAGGTGCCTTTGCCTTCGGCTCATTGGGGACCACACCTGGAAGGATCGCTGCTTCCTCTCCCCCGTTCCAGGCCCCCCCTCCCTCACAGCTGTAGCGCATTCGCTTCAAAAGCACAGGCTCCTTTTAGTGGTGAAATCTGTTTTGCAGAAGCTCATGTAGGTATTTACAGGGAAAATCTAAAAAAAAAAAAAAGCCATTATTTTCTTTGAAAAATAAAATTTTGAACAGTAAACAAGGGAAAAGGATATTCTCCTCATTATGAATAGCACTTTACACACGAAAGTATTATTTCATCGTTAAAATGAAATTATTCATGTAATTTACGCTATTGTACAATTCACCTACAACGACAATTGTGTTTGCTGTTTTTCATGTTGTTTGAAAGAGTCAAGCACACCGTACCTCAAGCAAATGTTATTACTCGGAAAACATCTGGGTTTTCTAAATGAGGGCTAGAAGTTGGCTGGTTATAATTTTCACTAACTTCTTCCTTTAAAAGGTCAAAGTTCAGGAGAGGTATGCACATTTAGTCATAAGAAAATGAAAACATCCTGTTATTTTGTCCTGAGGACCTATTTAAGATGAAGAGCTCTGTTAGGGTCTTACAGTAAAATCATCAAAACAGTACACAAATAACATGTATGTGGCTGTATAATTTTTGAGCTAGGGAAGGGTCTCTCTATATATGGATAATGGAACATTTCTGCAAAAAAAGTTATTTAAAGTAAAAGTAATTTACTTAAATCACATCAGTTATTTAAATACATTTGACATCTTCATGCATTTTAAGTTCCGTTTCTTAAATCTGCAATTAGGCATAAATGACCAGGGGGGTATTTCATGAAGCAGGGTTACGGAGTTAGCAGGATAACTGCACTGAGTAAAACCTAGAACAGCTCTTTTCACTACAGTCCATGTTCCAGATTTGGGAGCGTTCTGAGTTTTACTCAGTGCAAAAAGCTACAGTATATTCAGGTTTTCATATTCAGGTTTCCTTTCAGTTAGCAGCCAATTTAGGCCTTGGAAACAAACATGTATGTGGACCCTATAGCTAATCTGTGTCCTTAAGATGTAATGAAAATAAAATGTTCATGAAATAAAATATTATTTTCTGAACATTCTAATGCTGGTGTACAGTACCAATCACTACTGGTATTCTAAAGCAATAGAGTTAGAATTAGACTTTGAATTCTGAAAAAAAAATATTCTAAAACACCTACTCTTCAAAGGGTTAAATTAAGCACCTATGTTTTCTAATACACTGTTAACCAGCTGACACTGCACCCCTCCAGGACAGGAGGGGTGTCTGGGCAAGAGTTTGACACCAAATTCATATTCTCTGAGCCTTGCCACACACATTTTGGGAGGCTCCCACATCAGTGAATGGAAGTAACAAGGTTTTACCACTAGAGGGTGGAGTTTCAGCCATTGAGCCAGTTGAGTTCTTGCTCTTTGTCACTCAGTATCACCTATGGCATTTACTGCTGGTTGATCAGTTCACAAACTTCTTTTTCTCTGAACTCATTGGTGTATGCCCAGCAAATTGCAAACCAAATATCCATAATCAGGCTTTGATTTAAATATTTTAAAACTGTACTTATACAAGATACCATGTCGCTGCTTTCATGAAATAAATCTCTGCATGAAATGCCCAAGGTGGTTTTGTGAATATTCAGCTTGGTATCATAGCACTAGCTAAAATTAACAATAAATGTGTTCCAATGCACAAAAATTAGGCATTAGGCATCAAGTCAAAAACACAACCTTTAATCCATATAGGGAGAAGGGGATTTGCATTTTACCAGGCTGATTTTTAAAATGATTTTGCTCGTAGCACTCAGGAAAAAATTCATTATAACAGTATAATACCTGTTGATTTTTGTGAGGAGGACAGTGTTCTACTGTCAGAGACAAAATCATTTCATACTGTGCGATTTCCCAGCCTGCACCAGATTAATCAAACACAATCACAGAAAGTCTTGCACTGAAATTATCGGGGAATATTGAGCAAAATTAAAAGCACCATCTCTTCTTTTCCATCAGCGGCCAGCTGATTCGCTTAAGATTCTCTCCACTCAACTGTGACCAGAATGGGAACTGCCCCAATAAATTTTCCATGTGTCAGGTATACTCGGTAGCTCTGCAAGATATCATGGCGGCGTCAACTGTTGCTATAAGCCTTAAGTACTCAAAGGACAACCAAATGTAATTCACTCTCAGTGAAAAATAACCAATTGGAATGAGAACAGGGCTCTGAGTTAGCAATGGGAAGCTAAAATATACAGCCAACATTGCACAGAGGTCCCAAGTACCTCTCTGCTGCCTCAGCATGTACCTTTATGATATAAATCCTGATGGTTGCTTTTCAGTACATAGATTTAATGCAAGAGTTTCAAATACAGCAAATAAGTATAAGTGAGCCTTTGCTTGACTTGCATTTGCTACCCAAAAATCTCTCTGCCCCCCCTTATATATGTGTGTATATGAGAAAACAATGGCCACTGTGTAAAAAAACAAGCAACTTGAAACGGTAAAGTCAAAACACAGATTATTGCAGAGATTGTATTAAAGAAAGATTCTTTTGTTCTCAGGCTCTGGAGGTATATAATACCCAGTCGATTACTGTACTTGGAAGAAGGTGGTGCTGGCAAATGGCTAACTCTAGGGTCACAAAGGACACGTCGAAAAGGAACTGCTCGGAACACGGCTGAGTTTTCAACAATCCCCCACTCCCTCTGCACCCCTCTGACTGAGCTTGGGATATATGAATCACACTCTAACCCCCCCTCCCCCCCACCCCCTCGACTGAGAGAACACAAACCAGAGACACCACTGGCAACACGAGAACATCTTGTTATCTCTCTCATTTTTGCAGCACTGCCAGAATATGACCCAGGGTCTTAGGTATTCCACTCCCCTCACGGTGCTAAAGTAGAATCACGTGTACATGGGGCTCCAGATCCCCTTGCAAAGTCCTCATCCACTGGAGGAAGCCCCCGAATGCCCCCCGACCCCCAACCGCCCGCCCTGTCCCCCGTAACCCGATCTCCAGCGGTCATAGGTTTTCACACTAAAAGTCCTACGCTAAACAGTGTTTGCTTTGTGAAATCCCTCCGGCATGCGCGGAGTGAGATATAACCGGCCGCCATCCCATCTGCCTGTGGGCTGGCTACCCGGAGCGGACCCGCTGTTGTCTCAATCATACTCCAGCGCTGAGGCTGTGGAAAATGCATGTGTGGAAACAGCCCTCTCTCGGGAGCCCACGGTTCGAACACTGCGATTCACTAACCCTGGGGCTGGTCTCATGCCTCTCTCATGAAAACAAGAATTTACATGAAACATATTTACATATACAAATATATGTCTACTACTTTACACCAGGCTGGCCAGTGGAGGATGGGCTCCCCCTCTATAGCTGGGTTCCTCTCGAGATTTCTTCCCATTGGGGAGTTTTTTCTCGCCACCGTTTGAGGGTTTTTGCCCCACTGGGAGGTTTTTTTTTTTTACCTTATGTACCAGCTATTTGTGGGTTCAGGCTTGGTGTTTGCTCTACTTGCTCTTTTTGCTCAGTCTCTGGCCTTGCTACTCTGTAAAGTGTCTTTGTGACAGTTCTCTGTAAAAAGCGCTATACAAATAAAATTGAATTGAATCTAATTGAATATTTCTACATGAATTTATGAAATAAATGGTCTTTGTTCCCGGAGCTCACGGCTACCTTTGCTCCAGTAGACATGCCCCCCCACTGGAGTCACAGAGTCCCCTCATCTGGTTTACATTTGCCAGCTTTTTTTAATGGAACCCAAAGATGTTGAGTTTTGAGCCCATCAAGAAATACCATATTCTCTTTGAAGTTTCCTTTGTCATGGAAAGTGGTAAGGTGTCAGGCCTTAAAGTTATTACCTTTAAAATTGATCTACAGTGCTCTACGTAGCCAGTTCTCAGATAATCTGTCGCTCTACGTGTCTCGACGGCAAGCAGAATGGCTGCTTTTTCTTTTTACAGGAATGTGCCCAAAATGTCAGTTCTTGCTGTCACAGAGAAATTCGATGCAAGAATTCTACACGGAGCCAAGAGCTGAGAGGGAGAATCACTGCCAATTTCAGCAATGAAAATTATGTAAAGGTTGTGTATAGTCTTACAAACTCATGAATAGACTGCTGTGTCATTGACAGGTATGCCTAAAAATCATACACTTTGAGTCAAGAATACGTCCATTCACAGAACAATTAGTTAGTAACTGTTGTTTTTTCTTTGTTTGTTTTTGTACTGTAGTTGTGAAGCAGTGCTGTGTAAATGAATACTGTACGTAGAACTGAACATAATCCGTTATTGGAAAGACAGTATGAAATGACCTCCTACATTGTATCTATGAAGATATCTATGAAGAAGGAAGGAAAACACAATATCTAGTGAGCTTGCTTTTTAGTTATTCTTAGCAGAATACCTTCAAGGCAGGGCAAGTGTTTTGTATGAGGATGGATCGGACAGGAACTGCTGAGTGTCTGCCCTTTTTTCCCACAGCAAACTTGGCTCTAATATAAGGACGGCCCCTGTGAGATCCATATCTTTTTAACTTACTACACTGACTGTTTAGTGACTGTGATGAGGTAAGTTCTCTGTGGCTATGGACCTCCCAGCTGGAATGTGCACAGAATGACAGTAGTCATGCAATGCTGAGTGTGAGAAATGCTAACGTTTCCATTACGCTGCATCTGAGGGTGTTTGGACTGGGGTTGGGGGTTGGGGGGGAGGTGGGGTGGTAGGTGGGGGGGCGTTGGGGTCGTTGCATGGTAGGGGATGGACAGTGGGGGGTCTGGTACAAAAGGCAAGACCGCTCACGCCCTCCAGGTTCTGAATAATGTAAATATGTTTCATTGCAGTGACCTGGCAGGTACCATAAATCACAGGGCAAACTTTAAACAGCTTTCACGGAGGGGCAGAATGTGGCTTCTCCTTCTTCTACCTGATTTATTAAAGCGATGTGTAACGTAGACTGTCTGACTCTGCGCTTGGATCACTCAGTATATGAACACACCTGGACTTCCATTTCGGCTACTGGATGCATCACAATGGGGTGTGGATGGCATAGGTGTTTTAGTTTAGTCTATGAGTGACAGGGAAATTAGAAATTAAAAATATTTTTTGTCAGATCTACGCATGTTTACATTTAGAATTTAAACAAACCACTCAACCAAAGCTCTTGATTATAAATATAGTACATTAGTAGAGTACATTTTTATTTGAGTACAATAACCACACATTCACAGCTCTGTAGGTAATCTGCAAGTTACAGCTTCCACAGGTGATATAAACCACTTTCCTAAGCTAAGTTTTAACTAAACATGGATCATTTTAATCTTATATATTCAGAAAAAATCTTCAGCCAAGCATGTTATTGTGAGTCATATCATTTCAGAACCTTCAGCCAAGCAGCTTGCTATGCATCTTATAATTTCAAGGCAAGAATAAAAACAAAATTAAAAATAAATATTTTTTAAAACCTTTGTTTCTCACTATCCTGTGGCCTCACAAAAGATAAATGTTGTTAATCAGATAACAGGCTTGAGTTGGTCTTCCAAAAATTTAAGTTCCTCAGAAATTGCCTCCCCAAAAATTGCATCTAATCTGTATCACTGGGACTTCTCATGCACTTCCTCTCTCTGCTGCTTTTCTCCCGCTCAATGGCGCCCGTCTTCCTGTCTGCCTGTCTTCCTGTTCTCTTCTTCGGCCTTCAAATCTTTCGCTTTGTTTTTGTACGCTAAAAACTCTCGGCCTTTTATATCTTCTCAAGACACTTTTCTACGAGCCACTCCCTCGTTGTTTCCCTCGTTGTGTCATCTACGTCTCATGTCATCTTATCTTCAACACGGCAGGTTACGCTGTCCACAGCTTTGTCTTTCCCGTCGACTTAATTTGGCGGGCTCCGTTCTCTTGTGCCTTTAACCATTCCAGCAAACAGTCACTTCCACATGGCCCTGGCTCAAAGTCATGCCTGCGCCTAATCACAACAAACTGGTAAACTGGTCAATCAGGAAACAATGCATTATCACAAAAGTGACTTACATCATATCCCCCTGACAAAATGGCTCTCTGGTCTCAATATCAAGAACCATATATTCTACTCCAATGAAGCATACACATTCAATGAATGTGCAAAATGATGCAATATTTTTGAAAATATTTTCATGCAACATGTTTTTGTCATCCGATACATTTTTTTTGTTGTCAAAAAATATTAATACTTTCAACTATTTTTTTCTGCCGAGTCTCAAGAGGATATATCCGATTAGCCTTCTATAACAGAACAGAGATACAGAACTTTTGTAAAGAGAGTACATTTTAAGTGTAGAACAAGATTAAAGCACTCAAAGTAAGAACATTACATTACATTACAGGCATTTAGCAGACGCTCTTATCCAGAGCAACTTACACAACTTTGTACACAGCATTTACATTGTATCCATTTATACAGCTGGATAGATACTGAAGCAATGTGGGTTAAGTATCTTGCTCAAGGGTACAACGGCAGTGTCCTTATCCGGGAATCAAACCTGCAACCTTTCGGTTACGAGCCCAGTTCCTTACCCACTGTGCTACACTCCGTACAAACATACAAGTTATTTAAAAGTACATATGTTAAAGACTGTGGAAATATATATTTTTTTGCAAACATGAAAAGGTGAATGGTGGCATACTCATGAACTCAGCTTGGCCTGTGGACAACCTCTAGTGATTATGTCCACCAAACTTCCTAACAATTCGAACAATTTGTTGATACAGCTCAGATTCGCTGTCGAGATACATGTCGTGCTGCACATATTGAATCAGATCATTACGATCATTATCACCAATGATCCCCATCTCATGATATTTACGTATCAGTTCAAGGAAGGCAGCTCTGTAAATGTTCATGGTTCTGTCTTTTGACAGAAAGATTTTTTTGGGGCGGGGTTTGAAGCCAAGTCCTGTAAAAAAATGTACAAAATATATATTTTTAAAGGAAGTTGAGACAGACCACCTAAACAACAGAAGAACATCAAATGCAATAAAACAAGAGTAACCCCAGGAAATTGTTCATGCACTGAAATATGAGCAAAAAGTAAGCTTGCAAACCTGCTTCATCTCTTATTTGCTGGGAAGCGTAAGGGTGAGCGATGATAAAAGCCTGCTTCAGCATTTTCGTTACGTCTCCATCTGCCATTCTGTGTGCAATTAGTTCCCTGTGAATACAACAAAACATTCAAAGAGCAGACACCTACTGTCGACCGGTCTAACCAGCCCTTCACCTCAGCTCCATATGTTTACGGTGATTTGAATGCAAGAACAACCCATACCTGCACTGTCTAGATACATTACTTGAACCAGAAGACAGAGCATCCCGGTGATGATGGGTGGAGACCTGCACAGTGAGTAGGTTCAATCCTCTTGTATCATTTTCCAGGCTCATCACCAATTCATGAAGTCTTGGATTAATGCGTCTGAGAGAGCTAAACGCGGGCAGCCTTCGAGCCATACGGAAGGACTGCAGCGGTGGGATATGATCAGCTTCAACGTAGTATTTATCCCCATCTTCACCAGAAACGAAGGGTCTTCCATAACGTAAGATACTAAAAGGTAGAAAATTGAATTCTTTCAGTACATGCATGTCAGCATGAAATAACCCAAAATACTGCAGCTTCCAGACATCTATTTTGTTTCACATTATCTGCCCACTAAAACCACTTTTTGTCTTGTATTTGGCCATTACGTGTAAGCAATAAACATTGTTAACATTACTGAACATGTGGCCATTTGTATAATGAATTGAAAAAATGTAGGACAGCAACAGCCCATTGATTCCACAAGTGACTTCTCCCTTTGGTGTCTTGCCCAACAGGATCAGAAGATTACTGTTCTGTTAACACTACCTTCTGCCCCTTGTGTTTTTGCATACTGTGTAAAAAGGGGAGATCCTGTGAAAGAAGAATGTTATTACACATTATCTATACCTGCTCTCACCAACCCCCCTTTCCTCTAACCTGAAAGCCAGGTTTTGACATAGACACACAGCCTGACTAGCACAAGGAATGCTATTTCTAGTTCATATGGTTCATTTCTTGTGTATTAACAGGAATGTTCATATAGCCAGGGGTTGACGTAAGTATGCATGCAGGTCAAAAAGATTAAAATGTGCAATAATTTCATTGTATCTATTTTTCTGTATGCAGCCATTTTTAGGTACACTTTTGATTATGACATAAAATTGTCAGAACATTTTAATCATTATGCCGATCATGCGTACTTGTTTACCACCTATGTCAACCCCTGCATATAACACTGATAAGGTCCACAACTATTATATTTTTCCAAATCAGCAACCCGTCTGCTACCCTCCACCCAAAGCCCTTACAAGTAAGATGTGTTATACTTTCCGTATGTGTCCGTAGCTCCAAGGTTCAAATGATCAGCCACCTCAGATGAATCCATGTCTCCATCCAGCTGCATCAGTGTGATTGATTTCTTCGGTGGCCCTCCACCCCCTCTCCGGTGTCTGCCTGCGTGATAAACTGCATGCCCCACAAGTGCAAGCCCACCAACACAAATACCAACAGGGCCTAAAACTGCACCCAACCCTGCTTTACCTCCTAGTGCTGCTGCACCAAATAGCCAAGCCATTTTAAATGTGTTCTTCAGTTGCTACTGTTCTGCTAAACACAGGAAGAGATAAGCCTTTTCCCTTGAGAAAGTCCCGCTGAGTGTAACCAATGAAAACATTAGACTGTGAGTGACAGAGTATGTAAACCAATCACTTTCCACCCTGCTTTATAGTCAGTGAACTACGGCACCTGCTGACACAAATCAGTTCTATAATTGGCTAAAGTCAGAGGAAAGCATGTGGTTTACAAGAAGTGTGTAGAGGAGGGGGCAGCAAGATTCCTACTGTCCCATTCTCTATGCTTCTCATGTAAACCTCTATGCATTTCTTAAATTGGTAAATAAACTAAACTGCAGTATGGATTAAAGCTCTGAATCACAATTTTGTCAAAGACTGTTAAAGTCTGTCTGTGAACTTCTCAGAGTAATTCTAAAGCCAAAATAGCAGAGAAGGGAAAACAGAACAGCTTAAATATACATGCACTCAGATAAATGATTCAAGGAATTCATTGGAATTAAGCAAGCACATCACCTTGGTTTTATTCCAATGAACTCCTGTTTTTGGCAATCCACTATCCCCTGCAAGTCACCAACTTCCTGTCAGTCACACTTCAGACAGTCACTTGCACTGAAATCATCATCATCATCATCAACAACAACAAAAAGAACGATTGAGCTTAAAAATGCAGTAACTGCATTGTGTTGCTGTAAAATCCTTCAAGGAAATTTCCCTAATATGCGAAGCGTGTAGTTCTCCCCTCTCTTATTTACTTTATATTTAGAACCTGTAGTGTGTCTCACCTTAATCAAAATGAATTGAAAACATTTTAAAAGGATGAATGATTTTCTTCATTGTTTTTGGTGAAAGTAGAGGACACTGCTGTACAATGTTTTCGAGAAAAAAGCTGGGAAGAGAATTTCCACCATTGGCTTCAAGCGAGGTGATACATCACAATTTAGAGTGCTTGACTTAGTATCCATACTATTTTATGCACTTAATTTTGAGGGCCAGCTTTCAGTTATATTCCAAATACAAATTCTTTGTGAGGAACTTCTTGTGTGGTGACGCAGAAACAGCACAATCACATAACGCAGACAAAGCCAAAAAGTTAAAAAGTATTCAAAATAATAGAGTAATGCAAAAGAATAGGTTAAAATATCATAATATTTAAAATATCATAATTCTATTGTTCATATTATTCCGTCTAATGGATTAAAGTCTAGTGGATGTAGAGACAAAAGTGAACATAGCCACCTCGATCCTCAATGAATGGGAGTGATTTCTTCGCCCCCGAGGGGAGAAGTTTAGCAGAGTGTGTGTTTCGGGTTTTCTCCCTTCCCTCTGACCCATTTTTAAAAGATGGTGTGCTGAGGTTGGCCTGATCTTTCGAAAAGCACTGCGTTCAGCGCTAAGTACTCACAAGTACACGAACAAGTACATGAATGCGTGAATAAGCAGCAGTTTTGCTGATCTGACCCTAGCTGCGTTTGCACAGTCATACTCCCCTGCTCCTTTCATCCGCGCGCTTCCTGAGAAAAAGTGAGCGGGGTTGAGGCAGTGACCTCGATGATTACAGGGGGCCGACACAGACTCTGCTGGACTGAAGGGGCTCTTTCCAGCCGACTGGACAGAATGTCTGCGTCGGAGGAGGACGCGAAGTCGGTCTCGACCCCGGCCAAAGGATGACGCTCCAGCGAGGCCTTTGAAAATGGTTCACTTTCAGATTTCATCGCAGGGGCACCCGGAGGCTGTCCTGAGGCTCAGACCGCATCGCCTGGTCTGGACGTGAGCATGCGCCGTCGGGGGAGTCTTTGCGACTAGGCAAGCGCAGATGAATGCACCGGATTTTTTTTTCGTATCCCGTAAAGTCAAACAACACGCCTGATCAGATTACAGCAGATCCATGACTCGTCCACATTATCTTCTAAAACGTGTCATCACAGGTCTTCTGCTTCTCTTTTTAACCCGAGAGAGACTCCTGATAGAAATCAGTGGTTGCTGTGTACTCCAAAATCTTTCATTTATTCGCAAGGGATTTCTTTAAAGCAATAAAATTGATAGATTGAGAACTCCTCTTTGCATGTTCTATTGTTTAAGTTTTTTTTGGTTTATGTATTATCTACAGGTTTAAAATCTGATGACAAGATGTAAATATAACATTGGGCTCAAAATAAACTATTTGTAAATGTAAAGGTAAGCCAAGACACAAAGAGAAAAGTGTTTTGAAAAGATTTAATGGGAAGCATGTAGTTTCTAGTAATACTGAATGGTGCAAGCAACCAACGTACTGTTTATTATATCATTTAAGTCCCTTCATAAAAGCAATTTTTTATTTCATTTATGATGAATAATAATTTTGATGTCTTTAAAATTAAGAACAAACAGGATTTTTCTGTATCCCCAGAAGCAAGATCGTCGCCAGATATCATGCAGAAATATCAGATTCAGCTAAGAGGGGCTTTGATTTAAAATCAAAGCAGATGTCAGCAGGTCTGGTTCCCTTCAGTAGTAGGTAGTAATAGGTGCACAGAATGAGAATAAGATACTGGAAACTGGAGCAAGATCCTAAAAACTGCTGATAGTGATTTAGCTTTTATTGTTAACAAATGTTGAAAGCACAAGACCAGGATACAAAGATCAAAGAAAAAGACCTGGTCCATCAGTAAAAATCGGATGAATATAACATTAATAAATATATGTTATGACAAAAAAGTGTGAAGGAATGACTGTGAAACACACACACACACACACACACACACACACACAGTCCCATATTGCTATACTTTAGGATTTCCCATTGACTACATTCATTCCGTAACCTCTAACCCTAACCCTAACCCCAACCACTACATGCCTAACCTTAACCTAATTGTAACCCTAACCCTGAGTCCTAACCCTAAAACAGCCTTTTGACCTTGTGGGGACCAGATAAAGGTCCCCACAAAGCGTAATTTTCCTCATCTCTCTATCCTTGTGAGGACATTTGGTCCTCACAAAGATAGTACTACAAGTTAAAGGAATCCTTAATTTTCTGGCATGACTATTGTCTCACAGTTGCTTTGAAACTGTCTCAAAGCACCATTGCGCAGGCCAGAATATCTGTTGGTCTGTCTTAAGCACCGTTAATGCATTTGTCACAAAAATGTTGCTGTTTCCAATTAGTCACCTCGTTCCTCGTTAATAACTGTGCTTAGCCCGCGGAAATATCTTGCCGCTGACCGTAGCAGGGGCCGGTTAATGGTGCCGAGGACGTGTTAAATTATGAGGAGAGATTTTGGTGAAGCAAACTCCCTGTGACTCTAATCTGTGGAATGCTGACTCCCTCAAAGGTCAGTAATTGGGAACTTTTTTTTCTTCAAACCTGTCCCACCAGCAGGCCCAAACTCGCAACAGGGCCTTGAAATTCATCCCCTCGGGTCAAGCAAAAACACTTGTTTGGAACCAAATTCTTTTTTCCTTTTAAAGTTAGGGGTTCATAGCCATTCTTCCAAAAGCAAATGAACCAAGTTTAGAATTTAAAAAAAGATCACTGTTTTACACCTCTGCAGCCAATAATAAAAAGAGAATAGGTGGTGTGTTTGTTTAATATTAGGGGCAACAATGAGCTGTCCCTCCCTAGTAGGAATTTCTCTTAACATAAACCAAAAGAAAGAGAAGCTTTCACTGCATACTCAGATATCATGGAGATACCAACGAGCAAAATGTGAACAGATGGATCAAACTGTATGCTGTGAAACTCATTTTAGTCACTGAAGTTTAAAACAAAACAAAAAAACCCTTTTTATACTAAACTGCAGTTTCTATGCCTGGCACATACTTAGTAGTGTCACATACTTTGTAAGCATTGAACTTTAGATTACTCTTGCTGCACAAGAGATTCATGATTACCTATAGCCTTTTTATTTAGCATTTTGTATATTTATTAATTCTTTGTTTTAAATGTGTTTCTTTTTTCTGGATTTTGTAATTTCCCAAATCATCAATTACAGCGACCTCACTGTCTGTGTAGGAAAGTTTTTGCAACACAAATTCTATTATCTTGCATCTTTGCTTTACAGATCAGCATCCTTATCTTAGAATAGCATCCTTATCTTAGGCATGTGTTGTGTGCAATTTAATTAATTGCACATTCTGTAATTTGATTTTACAGCTGTATTTTCACAGGAGAAATTGGGGTTAAGGGTCTTGTGTAATATGACAGAAGGACACCACCTCACAATTCTTATGACCTCTTACGACTACGTGCCCACACTATTTATTTATATATATTTTATACAAATTATACATATATATATATATTTTATTAGCTATAAATGTAAAAAATAAAAATAAAAAAATTTTTTTTTTTATTAAATGCTGTTCATTGAGGATTTTTCGTTCTTAATTATTTCTTTAATGTTATTTTTGGGGACAGCTATATCCAAAGATGCCCGGAAGAACAATAGATCGGGTTTGTATGACTTCACAGGGTTCACACTGTGCTGTAAATATGTCCCAGCAATCCCCTTTGCCTTCGTAATCCCCTCAAAGCGCTCGGCTGAATGAGGGAAGAGAGAGAGCTGCCATGTTAAACTGCTTACCGCAATTAAAATTTATTTAGGCTTACAAGGACTCCTTTCACTGCTGAATAAATCAGCTCAAAATGACAAGCTTCAGGTGGAAGTGTTATTTTCTGCGGGGTTCTGGTGCGCCGGATTTCTCTCTCTCCCTGTAATTATCCACTCCCGCCTCGACCCATCTCATTAATATGGAGCTGAGTAACGGCCCTCCCGAGACTGGAAACTTTGTCCCCGCCGCTGCGCAATGCTTGTAATTATGTCGTTAAAACAAACTGCAGTTTCCGGCCGGCCTTCGACTGAAAGGCGGTGACGCGATACTCCACTGCTGTTCGAATGAAGTAACAGAAGATTGGCACCGTTGCCTGGAAACGCCGTCTGGCTGTCATTCGATGGTTCATGGATTAAACTGATCTGGAGCACTTGTTATTGCCTATGTTATGCCTCAGTTTTTGACAATATCTGAATAATATTTTGACAGCCTACGCTAAGGGTGTGTCACGTCGACAGTCAGGTATTTTTTGCCTTGTCATGATCAGTGTTTGCAAAAAAAATCTCATCGGAAGTCGCTGTAGTCTGAAATGTCGCTAGAAGTCGCTAGATTGCGTGATGATGTCCAGTGGCGTGTGTCACTAGGTGTGCCACCATGCGGGTGCTACTGTGTTAGTGGGTTGCAGGGTGGGTACACAGTGACGTCAGACTGGACATCGTTCGCAAATTTTTGCTGTTGCTCGGCAACAAGAATGGAGGTTGCCAAAGTTGTGAGAAGTCGCCAAATAAGATAAGATATAAGATAAGATTTTTAGTCGCTAGGAAGGTCAAAAAGTCGCTAAATCGAGTAAGAATGGGCAGCTCTGGTTATGATGGCTGTTGATGGTATTGAGGTATGCTTGAGATGTAGAGTACACTATGTAGGCTATATGGGCACTCTAGGTATAAAATATCTTCTTTTTTTTTCAAAACAAGGCACCCGTGGCACTGTGGTAAAACACTATATGAACTGAACAAGGACTAGGGGAACTACTTAAAGTTAATCGAAGGATTGTATTGTGCTCGCTGAAGACTATTCAATGTAGGACATGTAATCTAAAGCAGGGGGATAAGTCAAGGCCAACAGTCAGGCTGAGTCCATCATTAAGGAATTCCCGCCCAAATGTGGAAGCTTTACAATATTTTATTTTGTCCATAATTGTATTTTGGCTTGTTTTATTTATAAACGCATATGTATGGGGTGATTTATCTACTAATACATTTATTGAATGTGATGCATCCAAAGTAATGTGCAAAAATAGAGGACTCTTTAAAGTGGCATGACAGTTCAGTTTTCTTAACTGGCAACATAAGTATTAAAGTGTCAAAACTCAACCATTGGTAACACATTCTGGCATGTCATGACCCATGCAGATGAAACAATAAAATTCTGGGTACAAGACCGAGGCCATTTTGTAGGCTAAAATGTATGACCAAAGAAGTTAAAGACCTCATTTTCTTTCAGAATAGTTAATGCACCTTTTCTACATTTAGCACACGCTATCTGATCTCATCTACTTATGTTTTTCCCTCCTTTTTTCAAAAGGCTGAGTACTCCAGGCTGTGGATCACTTTGCTCTTTACTGCAGGGGGGGGCAGATCCCGACAATGTTGTCGATTTACCCACTTGAACAGTGTTTGTCCATTTTAATTTGAATGAAACCCCGAGCAGAACTCTGCTTTGTTTTCGAAAGCCTTCATTTGAATGCTGGACTTCACTTCTTGACAAAAGGCGGAATTAATGCAAAGCAAACTCCATCCACCCTACTCTGCTTAACTTTCAGCAGGCCTTTGTTCTTTCGATGGCTTGAGCCAAGTGCCAAAGCGAGGGGGTACTCGCATGCCCCGCAGATTTTGTGAGTGTGTTTTTACCCGCCACCGTCAGGAAAACAAAAAAGAAAGAAAAAAAAGCAACCCTGGACTTAATCATTTTCATAAAGCAAATAGGATTGCGGTGGAAGGGTAAAAAAACTGGCAAATCTCTCATCAATGAGCTTTTCAGAGTCGTAATGCCTAACACTCGCGGAATTGTACAGTTAAGATCGGCAAAGAACCTAAATAAACTCGGCTGACACTACTGAGAGCTGCGCAAACAAAGGATTATGTACGAGATGAAAGGAGGAGGAAACTGGCAAAGCCGTACGTCTGTGACTTTAAGAAAGCTAACGCAGTAGCTCTATCCCTGCGCTGGTGCCCGTGTGCTACAGGGAGGCATTCAGTCTAGCTCTGATGTAGCACATATATTTAAATGTGCGTGTGCGTGTGTGTGTGTGAGAGAGAGAGAGAGAGAGAGAGAGAGAGAGCCCATATCATTTTTTAAGGATTGGATGCAAAAGTAGGAAGTTTTTTTATGCATTGAAGTCCCCCTGAGAGTTTGCTACTATCAAAAATTGTTGACAAATCGTGATGACAAACATTACCTGGTACAAACTGAACAGGCAAAAAAAAAAAAAAAAAATCACCCCCTTACTCATTCTCCTGATGCCCTCTCTCAGCATTGCCCTTAGACAATTTTTGGTTTGTTTCCAGAGGGTTTGTTTCCCTTGGTTTTTTTTATTTTTTATTTTTTTAACTACCACGGCGACCACTGTCATGTGTGTAAACAAGTGTCCCCCCCCCCCCATCCCAGGGTCAGTTGCTACTCAACAGAGGCTAGGATTCCAGGGACCAGCGTGCGGCAGCACTGGCCGCATGGCCCCCTGCCTGTGGAGAGCTGGGGCAGAGGGACCTGACAGCTCAGAGACCCCGGGGGCTGGGGGGACACACTGTCACAGATGCACAATGGGCCTCACTGGTGCCCCCTGGCCATCAACAGCACCCCCACCCCCTGCTCCCTTCTCCCCCACTGCCACCGGATTAGGAGACCCCGCGGAACAAAGGGGTGGCCAACAAAAGCCCATGTTAAATTGGGCATTAAATTCAACACTCAGTCACGGGGCAAAGTATTCACCAGGAGTTTATGAAAAATATATGTGTGTGGTGGGGGGGCGTGAGGAGGGGGGTGGGGGGGAGGGGTGGCATGGGAACGGCAGAGAGAGGAGATGAATAACTTATACGAGAACAGGAGAGAGAGGGATGTGTAACTTATCATATAAGAACTTTTCATTTGCTCTTAACTGTCTGTTACAGTTATTAAAGTTTTAGAAATTAAGCTGTGTACGAATTCCTATACACTTATATTGCACTCTACATTCCAATGCATGCCGGGCACTGAAATGTTGCCTGTTCACAAATGAATGAAAGTTACAGAGATGCTAGTTAATTAGGGGGCACAGCTGTGCGTCAGGAATCCCACCAAATCCATCCTGTCATTTTTTAAGAAAGTATTTCTCACTTGAGGTAGATTGAAACGTGAGGCTCGTGATTCTGTGTCTTCCTAACTTTGCATGGATTCCGATGACTGAGGTTAAACCTTGCAGGGTTATTTGAGTGCAATGGTGTCTCTGTTCTCATACTGACAATGGTAGGGCTCGTGAAATATTCAACTCGGTATCTTTGGGTCAATGATACTGGATAAAACTGCAGGCTCAAGGGGCCGTGCTTGTTCGGGCAGAGAACCCCACTAATTTCCTGAGCCGCGGAGTTTGCCATTTGCTTTCAGCTGACTTGATCTTTCAGCTAATTACCTGAAACCAGGTGCGCTTTTGTCTCGTGGTAGCACACGGATGCTTGCGTGACTGGTGCTGTCAAGTCATGTTCGTATCCTAGGTGTCTTCATTGTGTCTTCAGGCTCTGGAAACTGCCTCTTTAATTTCACCCCCACATATGTACTTACAACTGGTCCAGGATCACCTTCTCAAACCAAAAACTTAATGAAAGCCATGATGAAAATAAATTTGAACTGATCCTGGGTCTGTACTTGGGGGAAGAATCAATCTACTTGGAATGGCACCTACTCAGCAGGCTGTACACATATTATCACCTGTCAATCATGTGGGAGTTGGGGCGTCTCTTCCTGGGTGGGAAATCCCTGAGGCAGATGAGATAAAATCCTATCCCAGTGTATGATTAGCCTGCCAATCTCCTGCTATACAGAAGATTGTGGGCACAGATATAAAAATCAAGAAAAAAACATCCAAGAATACAAGATGTTGCTGCCATGTTTTTACTGATGTGAAATTGCTGTGGTAAGTTCTAATTTCTGAAGACAAACTCTTTTGCCACAAAAGACATTTGTTTCACATATTCACATCCACTAAACATAGAGTGTACATGGAGTGCTTTTTTCCTGTTTGTACAGTTACATGTAATCAATGAGGCATACTTTGACTCGTGACTGAGTGTTGATTTCACATATTTACTGTATCTCTTCTTAAGTGACCCACTTTTCATTTTCTGGAAGAGTGGGTAGGAGTTCATTTTTCCCATCAGATTGATGTATAACTATCTTTCAAATGAAAGAACTCTGCTACTCCTTTTCAAATGTGAATTCTGAGCAAATATGAATGTACTTGAAAGAAAAGTTTCAAGATAAATAAAGCCGATAATGGTTTGCAACACTGACCAGTGGCATACATAGCGAACCAAACAGAACCCACATGTTTCAATTTGAATTTCCTCAAAAAAATAAAGAAAAGCAAAAGTCCCTCAGGTTATTAGTCATGCCGATCGTTCATGGGAGGAGGAATGGAATATAAAATTCCCTGGACCTTAAATCACTCCGTTGGTCAGACTCACTGAATTTATGAGCTTATATTCCTTGATTTATTTTCCCGCCTCAGTCTGGAATACGCTTCCAAGGTTACTCGCATGCTGTCCAAAATCCAAAAGTCCCCCCCCCCAATAACAGAGGGAAGGAGGGAGTTTTTCCCCCACAGTATCACAGGTATTAACCGTGTTGATTTTGCTCCTTCGCCCCACACCCCACACCAAATTTCACCTGGACGCAGATGAGAGCGGAGAGGTCGCCATAAACACTCTGATTTATCAGCGTCGCGTAAGGGGCCGGCGGTGATTTCATCGCAGAACAGCCTTTAATGAGCTATGACCTAAAGCAATTTACGGGCTGTTAAATAAACGCCCGTGGTGTTTTTTTGGCAAGCCGGCGGTAGAGGTCAGACTGAAAATAACAGAAGAGCCTGGTCATTAAGGCCAATTTCAGAGATTTTCTCTCAAGAAACGGCATTCACCAAGTCCAGGGGTGGAGACTCGTCACCGTAATTGAAGCCGAAGCATCAATGCTCCCACGAGAATTCAGACCTAGACACTGTTCACTGTCTTTTTTTCATTTTAATGCCACTTATCTTTTTGAATAGGTCTTGGAAACACACTTTGACATGTTATTGCTATTTCACATCCCAAACAGAACATGTAGCTACATATATTTGCGCATTCGTATTTTGTGTGTGTGTGCCTTTCCAAAATGTTATTTTCTTAGAGGAAATAATTATGTCTAAAGGGAAAAATATGGTCATAATCTTCTTATGAAGAAACCGAGTATGAAAACATTGACTTGTAGTTTGAGCATGACATCATATTTATGTAGAAGTCTGTGTAAATCTGCTACATCTCTGGCAGCGTGTATACAGTATATGTATATCAGTGGATGATATAGTATTGTATGGTCTGAAAATATGACTGGATATAAAGCATGTTAGCATAGCCTGTGTCACCTTGCATATGCCCTGAGCATGACTTCATGCTTCAAAGACATTCTCAAGTACCACAAGACATACCCCCATAAATATACAAACAAATCATTTTATAATGACAACGCATTGCATATACTGGCACCGCAGAAGGAACTGCCTGCTAGGTAGTTCAATGCGCGTGTGTTCCCTCTGTGTGTGCTGGCATATAACTGTAGTTATAGTAAGGAGGAACAGCAAAACATTTTTCTATGGAGCAGACGTTTGCAGAGAGGCTGGCCTTTTTTAAAGTTCAAGTTCAGAGCACTGCTGTTGAGTATGAACAGCTCTCAGTGAGGCCAGACTGTATTTGAATCTCTGGGAATTTTCTTCTTATGGTTCCAAGTCAACCCCCCCCCCTCTTCTTTTTTGCATACAGAATAGCAGACACCCCCCCCCCCCCCAAAATAAAAAAACATTTTGAATTAGTCAAAACAAAATTCATATCACACTTATGATAAACATTAAGAATAACAAGGACATGTCAAAATAGAGATAGAATCAAGAGATATCCCTGAGCCAGAAAGCATGCTGGGAGTTACTCACACAAGGACTGTTTTCTTTGCTTTTACGTCAGACTCAGACTTTTTCTTGCCTCGTGTAAACCCAACTGCAGGTACGGGGTGTGCTCTGCGATTGACCAAGAGCCATTAGTATGTTTATGTCAAGGAAACTGCCAGGGTTGGTCTGACACAACGAGACCTTGGATTCAATGTCCATCAGGCAACGGGGGGGGGGGTGGGGGGGGGGTCACGGTACACCCAACCCTACAGACGGTCATGTGGAGAGCCTGAGGGTAAATGTGAAGTGTGTTTTCACGCTCTTCAAAGGAGGAATCTGTCCTTGTTATTGGGCAGTGCACAACCAAGTGTCTCTCATTCCAAACTCTCTCATCAGGGAGAGGCGCACAGATTAAGTTATCGAAGGTAAAAAAGGGGAGTACAGAGTGCTGTTGGCCAGATTTGGTTGCCGCGGTCGGCTTGAACCTGATTTCGCTCGTCTGCAAGATTAATGTCGGCGATAAGAAATGAAGACTTCCAGCTGCGCTCTGGCTACCAATGAAAAAAGGGCGATCGGAATGAATTACCCAGAGTCCTGTGGACGCCAATGTGCTCCAGAGAGCGAGCGCGAGCGTCAAGGCTCAGCTTGCCGGTTAGCGGATTTGAGACGTTTATGGGTTTCACAGAGAGAGGGTAAAGCAGCGAGCGCAGGAGCCACGGACCCGCCCGTCCCTCTGGCGCTTAGCGAAGGCGCCAAATATGAATCGCGCGACTCCGGATTCCAGAGGGGCTCTTCCTGTGTTGCTAAGAGAGCTCACCCCACCCCACCCCCCCCCCCCCCCCCCCCCCACGAGAGGGGGAACAGCGCCAGGAAAGCAGGGGGTTAAGAGTTTCGACTCCCCGTACGGCGCAGAGCGTTGGATCTGACTCCCAGCTCCATTCCTCCCCACTGCCTGGGTGGTCCCTGCGTCACTTCTTTTTTTTTTTTTATACGGCCGGCCTATTAGCGCCATTGGCTGGTGATTTATGTAGCTGTCACCTCGACTCCATCAGCTACGTCAGCAGCAGTGAATTGTGGGCATGGCAGCCAAGCTGGAGCTTCGGGCCTCCTGTATCGTGACTAAAGTAAACTGCCCTCGGAGCGGAGTGGGGAGGAGGGTGGGGGGGGGGGAGAAAAAAAAATACTGTAGAAAAAACAAAAGCTCCACATACCACCCACCTCTCTCTGTAGATTTCCCGCAGAAGAATTTCCTTTAATGGCCTCTGCTTGGCTGGAAGAGAGAGAAGCCAAGACCTGGGTTGACTCGAGGTATCTTTTAAGCGAGGCCTTCACGGTTGAGGAGAAGACAAACAGCCAGATCGGTGTGTCGGGCTAGTGTTTATTTTCTTGCTACAGTCAGTGCTGAGGACTGCTTCCTCTTTAGGGCTCTGGATCAGAGTGGTCCAGCGGCCTTACAGGAATACTGAAGCCCAGCAAGTTTCCATTCTACCTGCACTAAATTTAGACATTTTTCTTTTTTTTCTCTTTTCCATAGAGTGAAAATATTTAATCTATATATGTCTAGTAAGATAATTACTTTGCAAAGAAAGGACAAGACTAAAGGTATTTGCAAACTGTTGTAAATATCTGAGTGAAATATCATCGACCCAGAACCCAGTTGACATGCTTACCAGCAGTGACCTTATCATTGTCCAGATGGCCAATAGGGAGTGGTTGTGATGCTTATAACCATGCTCAGTGTTATTGATACACAGAATGTGTATGATTTGGGGCTTTGTGTAATCTTAGCTATACCCCTACGGACGTTTTCCTCACTAGCGTCTTTGTCTTTGCATGGCTTTCGATGTAGGTGCCTGGAACTTGATTTGTTACATTTTACAAGGTTACTTGACTCATTATGAATCATGGTTTTTAGGAAAGAGGAGGGTGCTTGCTGAAACCTCGTAAAAATGAAGTTTCCATCCTCGAAAGATTTTAATGAGTACACAGTTAAGACTTTAATAACTTTGTTGCAAATGTCGTGGACTTATTTATTTTTTCGAGTTATGTAGTAACCAAGTATTCAGTTCATTACTTTGACATTGAGGGGAAAAATGAAAAAAAAAAAAGAACATAATGTTGGTATGCAAATAATAGTAAAATAAAAACAAAACAAAAAATAGAATTTCCTCAAGTACACAATAGAAAAGTTATCTTAACTGATGTTAGCACTGATGATGTTCAAAAAATATATTATTGACAATTATTTTTGTAAATACTAAACCCATGAAAAGATGTCTTTTGATTCTTCAGGTCTCAGAGTCAATCAACTGACACATTTATATTATACTTGGCCCTTTTTCAATATACTGTTAATTTTTAGTCATCATTTTTACACATTTTTCATTAATTACACCCATGTGATTTGCATTAGAAATTTTAAAAAAAATTATATTTCCTCCAATCTATTTCATGCGCACTACAGTTAGATTGGACCTTACTGACGGAAGATCACTCACTCATAGTTACACTATTTTTCTGCAGCTGGAAGCAATGTTATGACGCACAGGGCATGTTAAAAGGCAAACTATGATTTGGAACATGAAACATGTCTGCTGGTAATTAAAACAAGCCTTTGGCCCCAGGCATGGGCAGCAATGGGCCTTTCAGGTGCTTGTTACCAACCAAAATTCCCAGAAACTGGGGCAATTTAAAAGCTGCCGGAGAGGACTTATTGCTTCTCTGAAAAGCGCAAACCTCGATTAGCAGCGGCGCGTCAGTTAATTTACGCGTCTTTTAAATCACCTGACGCTCCTCCGGACCAAAGCGGGCCCCTCTTGCCACAAGACCCAAATTAGGGACCTCGCTCCTGTGGAAAGTTGTACCCCATAAATATTTTAATTGGGCTTATTTAGCTTCCGGCTACAATGTTTCTTTGTTTGCCGATGACGTTTATACAGGAAATCGTCTTACATTTTTAATGTAATTCCTAAACAATATGCTAAAATACAGTTGAATACCATTTTAACGGATTGTTGATCCATGACAACCCAGTCACAAAGAAGCAGGACTACATTAAGTTTCCAGTGATCTTTTTCTGTTTCACAATCTAACAATGTATTATAAATAAATAAATAAATAGTTCCTAAGCATATTTGCCAAACTTTGCGGTGTACTTTGACACACTTACCAATGAATGTTCAACATTTGGTAAGGACACAGCATCATATGAAATGATATTGAGCATGACGAACTTAGTTGCACCTCACAATCTTTGCAAACATCATATTAAACAACTGCACAGAATCAGCTTACAGTAGAGAATCTTCTAAACACTGTTGTGCCATCAGGCATGCAAAATTTATGATGTGGTCCAGGGCTGCACAAACATTTTATTTTCATGCACTTGCAAATGGGCTAATACTACATTGTGAATAAACTTCTTAGAACCCCTGGCACACATAAAGAGAGCGACAGGGTGCAGCCGAAAGTGAAGTGGTTTTCTTAATTTACGTTGGGTCAGAAGTAAAGGTCGTACTTTTCAGTTCAGAAAAAGCTTCATTGTGGTCGCATGGTAACTTTCCAGATGCAAGCGTGTGTGATCAAACAGTTCATAATTAGAACCATATAATTTGGGAACATTATTATATTAAAGATGGCAGCTTGGTTTCCCTAGCAAAACTAACTTCACGAGCGGCTGACCATAATGTGGGCTTTCAGTATAGCAGTGCTGGTGTGTGTGTGGGTGTGTGTGTGTGTGTGTGTGTGTGTGTGTGTGTGTGTGTGTGTGCATGTGTGCATGTGTGTTTGTGTGCGTGTGTGTGCATGTGTGCGTGTGTGAGTGCCTGCATGTGTGTTTGTGTGTGTGTGAATGTGTCTGGGGAGGAGAGGGGGTCTGTAAATATGCTAAGAAAAAATGTTCTTTAGGAATGCAAGTTTGTATTTCAAAAAGCCTGAAGCAATAGTGTTGGGAAATAACTAGTGTGTGTGTGTGTGTGTGTGGGTGTCTGTATCTGTGTGTGAGTGTGTGTGTGGCTATGTCTGTGTGTACAGTATATGTGCGAATGCATGTGAGATGGAAGATCGTGTCCCACTGTTGCAAGACGCAAAGTTTGCATATTGCAAAGTTGTAGCGAAAATTAATGATGATTAAATAATTATTACGACACAAAGAACAACAAATGGAAATACTGAAAGAAGGGGGGCATTGTGGAGACGGCGCAAGTGCCAAAGCCCTGTTTGAACATCTGAGCGGATTCTTGCTCCACTTTGGCAACCGACAAGTCTTGGCGCTGACACACTATAGCGTATTACTAGCCTACGGGAACAATGGAGCTTTGACTTTGAGTGCAGAAGGAGCTAGCCAGGACGCAAAAGCCGCAATTTGGTTTTAAAAACAAATGCTGCAGAGAACTGGTTAGCTGGAATAACACACTTTAAGAGGGACAGTGCAGTTATTCTTCATACTTTGCGTGCTTGTTTTCAGAACGAAACAAACGCCCCTGCAACTATATCCTTTTCAATTCGCCGATGGGTGGCTGATGTCATTTGCCTTGTCGTCAAAACATGACTACGAAAAACACGCATATTAACTTGGACGATCCATTGCCAGGTTTTATCCATTGTTCCCTCCACATATTGCGAATATTAAGGATGGATGATATTCCATCACGCCTCTCTATCTAGTAGACTTGCTGTCACTGATTAAATTTTGCATGGTCCATAATGCAGTTATTCACAATTTTGACCTCAGGAACCTCTAGTTTTGGTCTTAGATGACATGTTTTGATCGAGCCTTGTGAAGATTGACGTTACTACTGCCCGAGAACCTGGCTGAATAGAGGATGTTGCCATGGCGATTATATCTGTGACCATATGCCAGTCATATGGGAAGAATTTAGCCCAAATTCAGACCACATGATTAAATGTTGAAATATCGGGGGCGGCTGGATGGTTTATCCTGTTAAGGCACTGTTCCTGTGCATCTCCGAACCCCACGTTCAGGTACTGAACTGAATTGAGTTTGAATACTGAAACTGAGCCCAACCTGCATGCGTGCATTGATGGAGAGCTTGTGCTTGTCTGTGCACTCTCGGAGGCTGAAACAATGAGCAATGCTCCTACACGTTATACGGTATTTAATTTACTGTGTGATCTTTACCAGCGGCTGGAATTTAATCAACATTTGTCTTTAACATTGATTAAAGACAAATGTTGATTGATTACAGACCACAATCTTGAGAAGAACCCCTTTCATGACACAACAATGTTCCGAGACCCTGGACAGCACAGTGAGAGCATTCATATTTCTAAAGCTCACTTCTTTAGTGCTTACAGGCAGACTGACTGGTCCTCAAAAATTAGTGACCGCACACATTCAACACCTTAATCATTTCTTCAAAATGACTCGTTCCTGTCCAGAAGACACGTCAAACTCTATTATGAGGACAATAAGCCAAGGCTCATACTCACATCCCTTTAGTGCACATACGATTCCTTTGAGAGTACTGCCTTGTGAGGTCATTACTGTGAAAGTATGACCGGAATGCAAAAGAGTATTAATTCAGCTCTGATCAATTAATGTGTGTGATTACTTATTGGGAGTACGCTGGTGCTGCATTTTTGGTGGACTGACCCATCTTGTGGGACACTTTTGCAAATGTTAAGATGAATTTGCTTGGCTGAAGTTCAGCTGAAAGACTTACTTGAAAAGTACTTGCAAATGGTGCTTAAAGATAAAACCTGCCTCAAATAGAATGAATAAAGTAATGTAACGGACTGTTTACTTGAAGAGGCACTTTTCTTAAATTATTCTGAAGCCTCATTTGGATGTCATCACAATACATTTTCCAGAACAATAAAAACTACTTGCTGAAATAATTTATTTAAGAAAAGAAAAAAAATCTTTCCATGAACTGACCAATATGCCCACTTCAATTTGAACAGTGTGAAATTATTTAAAGCGATTTATTTTTGCACCTATACCTACATCTGTGGATATTTAATCCATTACATGGCAGATCAATCCAGAAACAGAGCACTAAAATAGTCCACTAAACATTGATGTATTCATTCAGATAATCCAGCAAGATAATGGATAAACCCTCATGCACCCATAGTTCATAAACACGTTCCCTCCTTGGGTGGATTTTTCCAAAGGAGAACTGGGCCTGAGCACCTCTTCCAGGGCTGCACTTAACATCCTTAACTCGGGACCTCTGGGAGGTTTCGCATTGTCCTCAGAAATGCATTTGTCTGCGAAGGACGAGAAGTTTGCTTAGCTCAACAGACCGTTTTGACCCTTTGTGGCCAGGTGCCCAGATGAACATATGGGGAAGATCTACCCTGCTGAAGGCAGTCATGCGTGTGAGATTCACTGACCTATCCTCAGCTCTCTGGTATATTTCAGGATGACCAGGGATGAGTTGTAGAGATGTCTCCCTTTAGATTTTAGCCATTCTCACCACCCTATTTGCACTTGCCTTCTCCACTGACTTCTTTAATACCCCTTTATGTAAACGTGTTTTTCTTTCCCACACCACGGAAACCCGCTTACCTCCTTTTTAGATCTGGAGTCTTTCGCCACCAGGTGGACTCGGGTGGTAATGCTAAGACACAAAAGTTCACAGCTCAGGAAGCATACTTGTGTACAGCAGTCAGAATGTGATTTTTAGATATTTTTCTATTTTAAAAATTAAGAATGACAAATGCTTGTACCTTTTACAGAAATATCACAATGGATTAGAGTTGAAATGGTCATTTTACTTTTAAATATGTAGTGCATGCTTATATTCATATGTTTGTAAGGATAGCTCTTATGACTGTGATCTGCAGGGCATATATGGTTGGAAATTTTTGGAAGTAAAATAAACACAAGTTAAATGAAACAGGAAATTAAAGAGCCTATCCCAGCATGCATTGTGCGAATACAATATAGACTGGTTGCCAGGACACATACACACCATTCACTCGCACACATCCCTACAGGCAAGGTACGATCTCTAAGTAGCCAAACTTGCGTGTCTTTAGACTGTAGGAGGAAACCCATGTGGAGAACATGCAAACTCCACACGGAAAGGCCCCAGCTGAGATTCAAACCCAGATTCACCATTGCGCCACCGTGTTGAATATTAATGAGTTAATTAATGAGGATAAACAGATCAAGAAAATGCATATGCCAGACGGTAATATTAAGGTAGGTGAAAAAATTCAATATAATTTCCTTCATCATGCTCTGTACTGAAAAGAATATTCTTCCATAAAATGACCACCTGCTGGCCACTGAGGTAACTCCCATGTATGTCAGGTAGTGTCAAAACATGCTTGGTTCAATGCCTCTATTTTTTAAATTTATTTAATTTAAATGCAGAGCCACACAAGGACTGTTAAAATGGTTTCTCTCCTGAAGGTCATTATGAATAGCTCAAAAAATATATAGCCCCCCCCCACCATCTACATTTTCTCTAGCCCCAAACCCTTGAGGCTTTTGAACAAGCTGCACACACAGACTGGACACACATACACAACTAGAGACCCTGGTCCCTTTTTAATTGGTGCTGAAAATTCCACTTCAACCAAATAACTGATGGCTTCTGAGGCTGGTTAATTATTCAGGATCTATAGCGCAGCCAAATGTAAAGTTTTTATTGGCCAGCTTTCAGACACTGGGCAGCAAGCCCATGCCGCAGCTGGGAAGTAGAAATCCAGCCACCTAATTGTCTACATTTAGTCGAGCAAATTGCATCTTTTCTGAGAAAACAGTGGGCTTCATTGTACCCCTTTCTCAGAATTTAGTGGGAACATGCAGTATTAAAAGCATCACCCAAACAAGGCAAAAGGGGAAGTCATTTTTTGTCGACTGAATATTTTGTCATGGACATACCATCTTGAAGACCAAGTATTTTCTTTAGTTGAAAGACAATCCTTGGTCTTCAAGATGGCATGACCTTGATATATATATGGCAAATTAAATCAGAATGTGGTATTATTATTATTATTATTATTATTATTATTATTATTAATAATAATAATAATGATGATAATAATAATAATTGTTGTTGTTGCTGTTGTTATTATTATTCCATGTTAATAATAATACTAATAATAGATCAATAAATACCAATCAATCAATAATAATAACAATAATTACATTTTTTCTTATCTCTTGAAGTATTTTTAAGAAATAAATCACTATGGCTATTAATGCCCTGTAATTCTACATGGATACAGTTTTCAACAAGTTTCCAAAAGTACTAAGACCTGGAGGACCATCTGTCAAAACTGCAAAGTAACTGTGTAGGCCATTCGAAGTGTTTTTGTTTTAACATGACACCAAAGTCTGCTTTTGCCCTTATCATTGCATTAAATGCTCTGTTCATCAGCTGTCTGTCCATCAAAACACAATCACATCTAAATCCATGCAAACCATTGCAGGCACAGTTCAGCATAAAGCAACACTTGACCAATAACGACCAATGATAATTGAGTTTTGGACTTGAAAATTCCATAGGTGGACCTGTCCCATGTAAGGGTTAAATCATGACACAGTCCCCCTTAGCCACTGGCCATAAGAGACACAGCTGCTGCCAGGAGGTTTATAACACGTCAGCTGCCAATTAAACACTCCCTGCATATTATTTCAGGCGCAGCTTCTCTGTGATTGGGCCGAGCGGGGTTGCCACACGCACAGTGTAACCTTGGGTGCGAGGTGTTATAAAATGGAAGGTATGCAGACCGGGAATGTTTGTCACACACCAGGAACAAAGATCTCTGTGATTGCTTCGCATAGACTGCACAGGTGTCCTGGCTCCTCAATTAATTTGTGCTGCAGGGCTATCAGAAAAATAAAATCCTACTGCCACGAAAAAGTACACATGCTAAGAGATGTACATGCTGTGTATGATTGTAGGGATGTTATTCAGAGGTGGTTTATCATTGGATATTTTTTGCCTGTTTAGTATGTTTAGCCTATTTGAAAATTGTGATCTATAATGAATGTTTAAATCAATGGTAAGGGTTATTTTGATGCACATTATTAAATTTAAATATAATATGAACACGATGGACTGACTAACAAACGAAGAAGAATTGGTCATGGTTCATTAAGGAGTTGGAATAAAACAAGACAGAAAAATATTACATGAATGGAAAACATTAATTTAATTATCTTAATCCAACACAGTAGTATTTATTCCATTATTCACTTCATGATCACAGCAAATGTATTTTTTATATGCATGTTTGTTCAGGCACCAGCACACACTCAGTCTCTCTCTCTCTCTCTCTCTCTCTCTCAATTTTCAATTTTCAATTCAATTTAAGTTGCTTTATTGGCATGAAATACAAATGTAATTATTTCCAAAGCATACATATATAATGTAAAATAATAATAATATTAAAATAATAATGATAAATGCAACAATATATACAAATATCAGCATTGACAGCAACAGATGTAAATAAAAAAATATGTACAATGTTTATATGGGGTGGGTGGTCACTCACTGTCCCTCAGGTTATGACAGGCTGAAATGAACTGTGCCGCAATTGGGGCTGTTGATCCTTCCCCTAAAAGAAATGCACATTTTTCTTCTTTTGATTTGAAATTAAAATTATTTATAATTTGGGATAATTTTTGGAAATATTTTTTTGTAAATAATTGTAAATATTACTAATATACTAATTTGTAAATATGTTGTGCAAGTAAGGAGGAAGTGTATCTCTGTTTCCACTTCCCTTGTTTTGCAGTGACCGCATATTCACTCTTCTTTTGGTACCCATGAGTTTTTGTATCTGCCTATTTCAATTGCAAGCATGTGGTCACTGAGCCTGTCAGGATCCGTCTCTGCTTTGTATCTCTGACAGAGAAGAGATACTCTGCCAGTGTGTATTTTCTATTTAGGGCCCGATAACAATTCAGTTTATTTTGGGATTGTGTTTCTTTGTTCCAATGGTCCAGATAGGAGTTTTTGATGTGTTTTATAATTTGGTTGACTCTAATTGGCTGTTGTGAAGCAGTGCTGGTCTGAAGCTGGTTTGCATTAGTATGTGTTAATGTTAGTCTAGAGAGGTTCAGAACCAGCTGACTGAGGGTATACTTTCCTGGGCTGAGCTCTTGGGTTTGGAGTGCCAAGAATTGTAAGGAGTCTGTTGGACTCATTTTTAGATGTTCAATAAAATTTAATGCCCTTTTTTGAATTTGAATGAGAGTCGGAAATCTGCCTAATTCAGCCCTGCATGCATTGTTAGGGGCATTGCTATGTACTTGCAATATGTTTTTACAGAATTCTGCATGCAGGGTTTCAGCTGGATGTTTCTCCCACTTGGTGTAGTCTTGCTGACTGAGTGGACCCCATATTTCGCTTCCATACAGCATGATAGGCTGGATGACACAGTCAAAGATTTTTAACCAGATTCTAATAGGAATATTTGTTTTATGGAATCTCCTTTTAATCACATAAAAAGCCCTGCAGGCTTTTTCTTTTAATGCATTCACTGCTAGGCCAAAGCTCCCTGACGCACTGATTTTTAGTCCTAGGTAATCGTAGTTTAGTGTGTGTCTAAACTACGATTCCTAGGACGGTGTCTCCTAGAGTAAAGAGGTATCTGTTTTCCTGAGATCTGGGCTTTTTTTGGAAGATCATAATCTTTGTTTTTTTTTCCAAATTTACTGTCAGTGCCCAGTTCTAACAGTCTTGTTCTAGCAGATCCAGGTTCTGCTGTAATCCTTGTTCAGTGAGTGACAGCAGGACCAGGTCATCTGCAAGAATTTAACGTCTGTGTTGTTTAGGGTCAGGCCAGGAGCTGAAGATTGTTCCAGTAACACAGCTAATTCATCAATATAAGTATTGAACAATGTTGGACTTGAACTGCAGCCATACCTCACCCCACATCCCTGCGTGAAGAAATCAGTTCTTTTTTTGCCAAGTTTCATTACGCACTTGTTTTTTACATATATTGATTTAATTATGTCATACACTTTACCCCCTACCCCCTACCTGATTGAAATCAGCCAAGAGCAACTTCCTCAAAACACAGAGCTGTTTCCATTTGTCAAACACCGAATTGAGCAAATTCTGCAGCATTTTACTCAAGAAATTTCCTGGAAATGCCTCTGGATGTTGCAAGCCTTCTGTTGCATGCAGAACTAGGTTGACAACTTTCCACTTCAGCACACTGCTAGAAAGCAGTGGTCTAAATGGCTGGCAAAGTCGCATCCCCTGTGTTTTCACCTCAGACTGGGACCCCAATACTTCTAAAGCCTGTTTAGCACGACTGAACGATAGCCCATGGGGTTTGGCCTCAGCGCAGTCCGTTCCTGATGTAGCACTGACCACGCTGACCAACTCCCAAATTGATCCCAACAGAACATTTAAATAAGCACTTAAAGCAGATAGCCACAAGTTCATATAATTCATGTCCACTTGCATGGCACTTCACCAATAGCAATTAAAAGTATTTTCCCCTTGACAGTACTTTTCTATTTTCTCTCCAGTAGCTGGTAGTAGCCAGTAGCCTCTCCGATTTCACCAGTGCCGATGTGACAGTGTGTCTACTCACTGATGCTTTTCTTCCACCTGCAGCTAAATTTTACCTGTATATCAAACCATACTAATCTGATATTTGATGAGTATATTTACTGGGAACTGACTGATTGACTGACTGACTGGTCGATCGATTGATTGATTGATACAATATCCATGATATCCTGAACAGGAGAACCAAGGTTTCACAGAAATATAGTTATCAGGAATACAGCAGTTGGAGTGCTCATCGTCCAGTCAGCAAGGAAGACCGGAAGTATCCATTTTAAAAAAAGGAAAATTTTGGTTTGTACCCAGTGCTCCTTCACAGGCTCCATTTATTCCAAATTTGTCTCCAGTTCATGCCATTCCCACCCACACAGGGACAATGAGGGGGTACTGCTAGAAGACAGTTGAGGATCAAATTGCGGGTAGATGGGTGGCTCGGTCAATCCAAACCTGATGTAAGCTGCTAGCTCAAACAGCATCCCCTCCAGATCATTCTTTGGCCTGGCCATGTCACTGAGGACCTTCTCCATTGGAGACAGCTCACTATTTTCACACACCTGGGAAGGAAAGGGAGGGAGGGAGGGGAGGAAGGAAGGAAGGAAGGAAAATGTTCCACACACGGTCACTGCCGTCCTGCTTTACATACAGTATGAACTCGCACAGTCACATATTTGGACAAAAAAGTGCTTCCCTTTTCATATTCTTACAAATGATCAGGAATTGGGCTATTAGGACCCAATATTTAGCAGTGTACCTTATAAATCTTATTTTCTTATACTGGTTAGGCAACAGTTAATTATAAAGTGAAGACTCAATTCCCTGTCTTGGGATTCATGTGCACATTACAGTTCAGAACTACAGTTCATAAATCCACTTTACAGTAAACAATATTATAACATACATTTACAATAAGAAGGGCCACTGAAGAAACTTAAAGTTGCACGTTACCTCCGATGAAATGTTTTCCAACCACAACATCTCCTCAGAAGTGAAATCCATTGTAGCACAGGGTTCGTTCATGACTGGACACGAAGAGTGGCATGTAATTTAGCCCACAGTCCGATCTATTCCGAAATAGAGCGTATTTAGAAAAATAATACATGCTGCAGGCACATTGCATCCTTAGCTAAACTGCTGGCACAATCGTGTGTATGAATGTACTTTAGACTGACAAATGCTATCCAAGAGGTTAAGGAGCCATTGAAATCAATATTATGTAAGCAAAGGGCCAATCTAGTTTGTCGTTTTACTGGATGACAGCAACGATCCTATTGCCAACGTACAAGTGCGTATAAAAGCATTTAATTGTGGTAATGGGTAACGCCTGAAATGGCTACACGCCATGACCTCCAGCTATAATTGTAACTAATTTAAAACAGTCATTGAAATTGTCCATTTTTCTGAAGCTCCCTAGAATACAGAAATTATTACTTACCTTACATAAGGAAAGGTATGTCTTACAGCTGATGGTGAAATTCCAGGTGTGCTCCCGTATTACCTTTCGAAGCTTTAGCTCCAATTTTGTCCCAAAAACGAACTGCCAATGTATTCAGTATTGTTCAGATATTTTGCTCAGCGAAGAACTCGCAGCAATTGCAGCTGCAGTCTACAGCTGAACGGAAAGTGAAAGCATATATAGGTTTTCTCTGTCGACCAAAACAACACCCTTCCTCGTCACATCATCGTCATTGCATAAAAACATTTCAATTGTGTGCATTTTGCATGTTATCCTAAATACCAGGTTTTATGAAGCATTGCAAGAGCTGAAATTATTGCACAGTACAAAAGATAAATGAACTATATTTAGTGTGAGGCAAAACAAATATATTTTAATTGACATTGTAAACAAACGTGAATGAAACTATACAACAATCGAAGTTTAGCATGCTAAGATGCTCGTCAAGAGCGCAGGTCACTCATCTAAAAATGAATTATAAATACACAGCACCACACCGTCATTTCCGAGAAAAGGAAAGTGAAAGTTAAGTTAGCCGGCTTTCGATTTGGTTCTACTGCGTGACAAAAGTAAGGCGGATTCTACAGATCAACCCAGTTTTGCCCCTTTTTATACCCTTTCCGATTGTTTAAGTCGGAATTCCCAATTGTTGATCCACAATCAGACCACCAAACACAAATCCTACCCTCCTGTTGGATAAAGTATTTTAGAAACATATTTGATATGGAATAAAAGGCATACCAGCATGCTGGCTATGATTTTGCAATTAAAACGCTGAGATTGTGTATTTGCAGGAGACAGAGGAACCACTAAGGAAATATGCAACTTTTCCCCCCTCCATCTCATTTCCAATAAAATGCTAGAAATTATGTTCTCCAAATTAATATTATGTTCTCTGCTCATTAATTTTTCAAACCAGTCAGCTGGTAATATTATCTCACACGGCAAGAAAACCAAGGGGCAATTTTCCAATCAAACCCACAGAATAATAAACTACAACAGCAAAATGAAAGATATTCCTTTATTGAAAATATGTCTTGACTTTTTTTTTAGGATTTTGTTCTGTTCCACAAAAGTACCACATTTCTGAAGTAGAGCATTCTGCCACCAGTGACAACAGGAACACAGACAGTCAAATCTGGAAGTCAAAAGTTTTTTTATTTTTAAAAGTAAAATGAAAACCTTTGTAACTGCGAGGCTAACCACAGAACCAACAGCATCATGATTTCAGAAAGATTTTGACAAGCACAAGGACCTAACGGTAGAGCTGATGAGAAACAGGTAACAATTACCACAGAAATAAATACTGTATCTTTGTAGTTAAACAGGTAAGGCATTACAATTCAAGTAAATTTCAGCGAAACTACATATGAAAATAAGACAAAGAAGCGTCTCGCGGTGTGGTTATGACAGCGAAATCATTTATGGAAATTAGACAAGGAAGCGTCATGTGCCGTGTAATGACACGGTTGCTCCACTGGTTGCTGATGGTAACTGTCCGGTGGAGGTTCGGGCACGGGCTCAGAATTCCTCTTCGGCGTTGCGGGTGCGCACGGCCTTTAGGTGGCGCAAGCGCTCCAAGCAGTCCTTCGCGCTCCGTTCCCCGTGGACCTTGTTGTCCCGCGTGCGCACGTTCACCGTCTCGCTGCTCTTCTCCTTCTCGCCAACCACTGACCGGGGGACCAGAAACACTCGTTAACAAGCATCACTGAAGACAGCTGCGTTCGAGTTTCACAGCAGGTTTTAAAAACGCACAGGCGACAGGGTCAAGCACTTGCTGGCGTCGCCAGCACTACTTTCTCACAACTATACTGTTCCAGACAACACACGGTTTCCGCCATGTAGCTTTTCTATTTTATATAAACTTTCAGTGATTATTTTTCATGAATTCTATCCAGGTTAAATTCAGGTTAATAAAACGCGCAATGAAACGATACATCCATGCCAGTCAGCGTGCGGCATAAACGTTACAACCCGGAGGATAATTTTGTTATCCTGCAGGAAAAAAAAACAGCAAAACACTTCTCACCACTGAAACAAATTCAGCACAAACCTTAATGGAAACCAATACGAAAAAGTGAAGAAACAATTACCCCTGCGGTAAAAATGACATCATTTGTTTGAAAAAAAAAAAAAAAGAGGTCAAAAATAGGAGCATGAAATGCTAATTATGATGTTGCGCCATAGGAGTTTAAACAACAGAGCTTTTTTATATATATATATATATAAAACAAGTAAACACTTGCCAATGCAGGTTTGTGCTTCTACATTAATCCTCTTGGTTTTACAGAGGCAATTAGCGCGCATAATCCCTCTGAAGTCTCACGCGAATTAGCGGCCTGATTACGAGACACTTCAATCAGTCCGTTCGGGCGGCCCTGGCAGCGATCGTTCGTCCGCGTTCGCTTTACATCAAAAACGCCATTTGATGAAGGTTAAGAAATCACGCGACAAAAAAAAAGAAAAAAAACCGCAAACCACATCGCACTCTGACAGGCAGGTAATTAGATGAAGTGGAGCTGAGGTTAACAGCCAACAGTCAACACGAGCTTTTTGGAACGCGTCGTTTACACAGACTTGGGAGAGAGGTGACGGACCGAGATTTCGCCTTCGCGTGCTGAACCTGTACCGAGTCCAGATTTAATCATGTAATGGCTGGGGATCGGATCAGATGTGGGTAAAATGACCCTGGGTTTGTGGCTTGGTGATGTCGGAGGTTCTCACCCAGGATGAAGTTGTACTGAGCCAGCTGTGCGTTCCTGATCTTCTTGTTCAGAGTGCAGCCCGGGTCCAGGTCCACGTCGGTCATGAGGCCGTTACTGTGGAACTCCTGCTGCACCTGTTACAGGAGAGGAGAAGCTCTGTAAAAGGACTCTTCCCCTTGGTTCCGTTAAACCAAGGAAAGAGTTTGACCTACATGAGGATACCTTAATAAACTAGATTTTGCAACTTTGTTGTCACTGACTGCAGCCAATTTTTGTGAGGCTGCAGGAGCAGGGGCGCCGCGTTGGCGCGGAAGCTCTTACCCGCTGGGCGTACTCTTCGCAGGTGGGCCCCACCGGCACGACCATCACCTGCCGCGGGGACAGCCAGAGCGGCCTGCGCGGGACGGAGACACGCGTCAGAGACCGCGACGGCCGCTTCGAACGCGCGGCGCAAACCCGGCTAGCGCAAGAATGCTGCTAGATTTAACACCCGAAATGCTGTGAAACTGCACTCTTTACTATACAGCCAAGTCTTAGCATTAGCATCTACTCAGACACAGACAATACTATTATTAAAGGTTCAGGAAAATTAAAACTGTTAATTTTATGAATTATTAATATTCATTCATTCACAGAATATTCAGTGAGTGCACGATACATGCTCACCCTGTCCTTATCTGCAGAAAAGGTCACGATAATCTAATAGCGTTTATTGCAATTTAATGGTTATATAATTGGATTAAAATCTTGAAAGAAATATTAAGAAGACAATCACTTCCGGGGAATGTAATCACAATTTGAATCCATTTTCCAGGACCTTTGAACTGTGAGAAATCCTTATGTAGCTCTAAATCAGTGCTGAATACATATTTTAAACTAAGCACAGTGCAACCAATGAAACACAACCACCACAAATCCACTCAATAACTGCAATATTATACAGATATAATTGAACTGAATACAGTAATAATTTAGTCATAATTTTAGCAACTAGCTATCAGGCACAACCAATGCGTTCTCTCACAGCTGATAGGCTGCGAACACAATGATGTCATGAGCATATTTACCATTTGCCCCCGTAGTTTTCAGTCAGGATGGCGATCATTCTCTCCACCGAGCCCAGAATGGCCCTGTGGATGATGACTGGTCTCTGCTTATCTTCACCGTCGTGGCTGAACAAATAAATCGACGTTAAACTGTGTCATGGACACCGCATTAACATTTCAAATATTAGAGTAAACGGTCAAAATTACCATGGCAAAGGCAAAACTCAAAATAGCGGTACGATACTGGACATGCAAACAACACGGCTTAATATTTCAGAACTCCCCCCCCTGCGCAGAGATGCAATGCGAAACTTCGCCACATGATGGCAGTGTTACTCATTACAGCGCTTGCATGTGAACTATCAGTGCGAGAACTCAAACAGGCTTCCGTTTAGAAATGACAACATAGTCTGAGGATCAGCAGAAATGGTACATGACACAACCTTAAGAGTGAATGTAAGAGAGAGTTAGAAGAAGCACCTGACGAAGGTGAGATTGAAACGTATTGGCAGCTGGAAGTCTAGCTGGATGGTGGCACACTGGTGGTATCTTCCAATTGCATCCTTGATCTCAATGTCGATCTGCGACGGAGGGCACAAACAGACGATCAGAACTGATCAGGTTCCTTCCCTTTCCCAGCTAAGCTGGGACAGAAGAACATTTTTTTTTAAAAGCCTTTGCCCACCTTTGGTCCATAGAAAGCTCCGTCCCCAGGATTCAACACCCACTTCTCCCCGAACTCATTCAGGCTGTTCTCCAGTTGCTGTGGGAAAACAAAAAGGAAACGACATTTAGCTTTACTTCATTTCAATGAGTGATTGCACATTATCACATTCACGCATTAGTCAGACAAGCAACTGACTGTTAGAAAATAATAATAATACGCCTTGGGAAATAAAAAGAAATCAGAACCATAATTTAGCATTTACGTGTTCTCTCATTCTTTCAATACGACGATACTGAAGTTCACAGAAATGTACAGCGTATACACACACGCAACATCATAACACATATGAAAGGTTTAACCCAATGCAAAGTATGAGAACGTTATGCACGAACAGAAGACCACACAACATGCTCCGTTCGTGATAAATTGCAGAGTCCATCAGCTGCGTGCGAGTAGCACAACCGCACCCTACGCGTGACCCTCGGCGCTTGCCGTACCTTCTCCGCTGTGTCCCACACTTCCTTCTCGCCCAGGAACTTCTCGGGCCGGGTGGAGAGTTTGAGCTTGAAGGTGAAGCCGAACACGTCGTAGACGGTGCGGAGGAAGTCCAGGCAGCCCTTGATCTCTCCCTCAATCTGGAGGGAGGGAAGAAGCGTGTGAGGTCACAGTGAGAGGGGCGGAGCTGACTTGACCACCCCGAGCCAGACGGAAGACAGAGCCGGGCTGAATGCAGTCAGAGGATGAGGAAAGACAGGCTCAGTCGCCGTGATTCATTGCCTTCACTGACGGCCATATATAACCAACAGTACCGAGCTTTAAACCCTTCACCCCCGATGTTCACATGGTTTTACTCAAGGCAATTATTTAATCAACATGACAGGCAAGACCACTGATGAAAGCAAATGAATAAGACTAGAGAGAGAGAGAGAGAAACAGAGGTGGGCAGACATGAGGGGTGGGGGCGGGGGGTGGGGGGTGGAGAGTGTTACGGTATTATTTTTAGAGTCCGTACTATTACACTCATTATGGCTGGTAGCCGTAGTGATGTGTAGGAAGTAGCTCAGTGAAGTTAGTTCTACATTTGTGGACACTGTGACTGGTCGGGTATGTGGGAGTCATTAAAAAGTTAAACTTCACATTGTGTCCGGAGTAAACAGAGAGAGTGAGAGAGAGAGAAGGGGAGGGAGGGAGAGAGCAAGGGAGGGGGAGAGAGATAGAGGGGGAGCCGGGAGAGAGAGAGAGAGAGGAGGGGGGTGGGAGAGAGAGATAGAGGGGGAAGCAAGAGAGGGAAGGGGAGAGCGGAAGAGGGGTCGAGTAGGAGGGAGCCGAGGGAGAGAGAGAGGGGGGAGAGGACGGGGAAACAGAGAGAGAGAGAGAGAGAGAGAGAGAGAGGCACAGCGGTGGACCCCAGGGCCGCCCCGCCGCACCACGCCGCGTACCTGGTCCATGGAGCAGAAGATGTGGGCGTCGTCCTGCTGGAAGCGGCGGACGCGGGTGAGGCCGGTCAGCGTCCCCGACAGCTCGTTGCGGTGCAGGACGCCGAAGTCGGCCATGCGGAGGGGCAGCTCGCGCCAGGAGCGCGGCCGGTGGTCGAACATCAGGCTGGGGGGGGGAGGAGGGGAGAGGGGAGAGGCCGGGTCAGAGCGTGCCATTACCCAACAGCTCAAACCTTCCCCACAGCTGCCTGTACAGCTCCTCAGCCATTTCCAGCAGGCTTGCCACTCGCTCTCATTTTCTTCATCCACGTACCATAGAGTGGTAAAACCGTGCATTTTACATGGCTGGTAGCTTGGAGTAGACAATAGTGTGTGTGAACAGAAGCCTGTGGGTTTCGACCCCAGTCTAGTACACTGAGGGTTCCATCCCCCAATCCACGACACTGAGGGTTCCAACCCCCAGTCCAGTACACCGCTATTGTACACAGTAAGGTACCTTTTCCTGACCTTCATGAGTAATCTACAGCTGTGTGGAAGAATTAATAATAAGCTAAATATAAACCATGAGCAATGCAGGTTTCCCAAGATACGATCAGTGTTAATACCATGTCGGCGGTATTAAATTGGCAGCATAATCATTGTGCCAATTCTAATAACTCCTTTTAGTTGGCGTTATTTTAGCATTGCATTATTCCCAACGATTTGACAAGCACAACAGTGCAAAGACGGAGGGGGTTTGTACCAGTGCCCCGGGCAGTTCATAGGCTTGAGAGCGAAGGTCTCCTTCTCCGCCTCGAAGGAGAACATGTTCTCGCTGTAGTGCTGCCAGTGGCCGGAGGTCTGCCACAGCTTGCTGTTGTAAATGTTGGGGGTCACCACCTCCTGGAAGCCCCTCTTCTTGTACTCGCTCTGAGGAAAGCCAACCCAAGAGAAGTCAATCACGGCGCTTTTTGGTAAAGGTACTGAATTACACCCAGTAAAGGTAACTATAGTACAGAGTCCTGGAATGTAAAGGTCTGTTGATTCATGCATGGCCTCTTGCACCCTCTAGTGGTCCTGCTGGGAACTAACATTCTGCTGACACAGCACCAATTTAATTACACACACAGCTGGTTTGAAATCACCATATGGTGACACTACACACACACATACACACATTATGCACGCACACATACACACACACACAAACAAAGATGTCCCATACATATGCTGTTGTATATGCTGTTGTAGATGTAGGCCCCCTTACTCACCCCGATGAACTGCACCAGGCTATTATAGATGTAGGCCCCCTTACTCACCCTGATGAACTGCACCAGGCTGTTGTAGATGTAGGCCCCCTTACTCACCTTGATGAACTGCACCAGGCTATTGTAGATGTAGGCCCCCTTACTCACCCTGATGAACTGCACCAGGCTATTATAGATGTAGGCCCCCTTACTCACCCTGATGAACTGCACCAGGCTGTTGTAGATGTAGGCCCCCTTGGGCAGGAAGAAGCAGCTCCCGGGACTCAAGTCATGGAAGAAGAACAGGTCCTGATCCTGTGGGACGAGGGGGGGGGGGGGCGTCAGAAATCCGCCGGCTGAAAAGAACGTCCTGCATGGCAGCCCCTGACGACTCCGCCGTCTGCGCGCCCTGGCCGATCGGCCCACTTGCGCGCGGGGTCCGGCCCTCGGCGCGACGCCCCGTCGGACCCCACGGGCGAAGCGACGGCGCTCCCTCAAATTATGACGCCTCGAACAGACGGCCACCCCCGGGCCCCGGGGTCCGCTGCCAACGGCCACGTTCCCTCAACGCTCCGCCAAATCGTTCATCCCACTCAGATCTAAACTCCGCAGAAACGCAGCCTACCCGCATCCTAAACGCTTTCACTGACTGTCATCGAAGGGTGAAGAAGACAGTCTGTCCAGAGCAGAATTAAGGGCATTAGAAAATCGAACAGAGCAGTTCGACTCCATTAAAACACAGGAATACGACAAAATAACTGTAAATCGTCTAATGCCAGAATAAAAGATTAGGATAAAAGGTAAGCTATATTTCACATTTGGAATCATTTTGAATGGAGATGTAGATATAAGTTGAAACCCCCTGGAGAGTCCAACGCCTTAAACCATCTGCAAGCTATTTTAACAGGGTTTTTTTTTTTTTTACCCCCCAAGCAAAGAAGCAAGGCTTGAATCTCGAACAGTAGGATCACACCCCGGCTTTGTCTCCCACGCACAGAAACCGGTACAGTACCGGCTTGCAGCCAGCTCTTCTTGTGATCAAACCTCGACGACGTCAAACAGACGCCAGGAGACTCGACAGTCAGGATAAATTTACGTTTCGGTATAAAGACGAGATGGAGAAGTTGCGTCCACCCACACAGTCCTGATCAGCCTGTGGAAGAAGGATGGAAGCAACCACCGGCCAGGAACGGAAGTGTCCATTTTTAAAATGTTTATTTTAATTTTTTGGAAAGGAGAAGAGTATTTTGTGCCAGAGTAATCCTATTTCCTCTAGTCAATCAGCTGATTTTCCCATTCTGTCTAACAAATTCTATTTCGCAGTATGTTGTGTAACACAGGGTTTTCCTTGCCACGTAAACATGCCTTTCCTAATCCTCTAAAACCAATGTTTGTCTTTCCCAAAGCAAACACAAGGGGTCTAAAGGCAAAAAGCCGCACTACGGCACACTGCACCGCGGTGTTCTGCTTACGGTTACCTCCCAAGTGCACCAGCTGGAGCTGGAACCGCCTACGATCGGTTCCAGCGCACACACCGCTGCTACGGCAACCCACGCGTTTCCGACCGTCCGAGGAATGCCCGAGACGCATTGAGGATTCTACGCGAATCGCGAATCGAGGCAAGCTGGATCTGATCCTCTCGGGTTTGCTTGTGAACGCCCACGCGGTGGGCGTCTTTTGCTTGAGGTGACTGACCCCCCTAAGAGCAGCCAAAACGCCCTGTGAGGCCTACTCGACCAAGTCAGCTTAAGGCCATTCCCTGAACCCCCCCCACCCCCCCCACCACAGCGGATAAAGCCCGATATGCAGCCTGTGCTTACGGTTTTTTTGGCAGAGTTTTGGAAAATCTCACTCACCCGGCCCAGTTTGCGGTGGTCCCGGTTCTTGGCCTCCTCCTGGAACTTCTCCCACTCCTTCAGCATCTTGGGGTCGGGGAAGGAGATCCCGTAAATCCTCTGCAGAGACTCCATGTCAGCTTTCCCCTCCCAGTATGTGGAGGAGTTCTGGGAAAAATAAAGGAACAGACTCACAACCGCTCCAACAACTTCAACAGGGCAAAACCTTCAGATAACCGAGGAGAAACCCATCAGTGGAATTCACAGTAACAACACAGCACATTATCATGCAAAACCATACATGAAAAACAGACTTGATTCCAGGTGCTGTTAAAATTAACTACATAAAACATATACAACAATACATTAAACAATACATTGAAGAGATTACAGAAATAATGTTATGAATATTAACACAGTGAATGAATTAAGACCACTTGGGTCACTGAAAACAAGTTTACAGTTGGATGGGAAGTTGCATTTCATTTTTTTTTTTTTTTTTTTAACTGGCAGACCAAAAAAAACTTTCAGTAAAACGGATCACAAATGACAACAGCTGTTCTTATATTTTATGAGCGCTTTCAGAAACCCTTATAAATGTTAATTATGTTTAGCAATCATCATTTCCTGCGAAAGGAACCATCGAGACTTCTGGCATGTTCACAGGGAGGGAAAAAAAACAAAACATATTTCCAGCAAAACAAAACGTTATTCAAGAAAAGAATGCGCATCTTTTTTTTTTTTAAACCACACATTTCAAACGCTGCCAAATGAGGACTGTTAAGGAAAAAAAAAAGCCAAAAGCCCATCTGGACCCTAATTCCTCAAAGTAACCGGACTGAAAATTGGGAGAAATGGGAGGAAATAACATGGTTGTTTTTGCATTATGCACAACCACGCTGGCACCAAAATATGCCGCGGCACTGGGGAGAGGCTCTTACTGTAGAACGAGGAATTGCGGTCATGGTCCCTGTCACCGGCAGAGCTGCTCTTATTCCTGTCGGCAATTGCCTTTTAAATCGTTGTCTGGAGCGATCTTGAAACTGAACTCAATTTCAAAATGGTTCTCGCGCATTTGATATCTCAGTAATGCTCAGGCAGAAACCTCATTTTTTTGACAAGAAACATTTAAGGAGGCTTTTAATCTGGAAAGAAAATCGATACTCAAATTTAAATCGCATTAAAATGTCATTTGTATTAAACAATGGCTGGCAGTGGGCTGGGCTACAGTGAGCACCCAGCTCTGTAACATTCCAAAAAGAAGAGCCATAACACAGCCATTTCCTCTCCCCACGTGGTTCGTTACCACAACCAAGAGCCGGTTTCGACGCCGCAATCGCTAGCAAAGTGCCATGTTACCGTGGCAACTCATCCCCTCAACGAGTTCAAGCGGTGACCCCACCCACTTGCCTAGCTCCACCCATTCGGCCCTGCGATGAACTCGCTGTGCTGTAGGTGGTGGGAAGTGGGCAAGCAGATGTGTGTGTGGGAGATGATGAGGAATGAAAGAAGCCAGCTGCTAATGCCAACACGCAAAGCGAAACGAAAGCCAGCCGCTAACTGCACTACGCAAAGCTAAGTGAAAGAAGACAGCCGCTAACACCAATACGCAAATGCAAACGGAAAAAGTCAACCGCTAACGTCAAAGCGCAAAATAAAACGAAAGAAGCCAGTCGCTAACGCCAATACGCAAAGCAAAACGAGGCTAGAAAAACCAAGCGGAAAACCAAAAATGTTTTGTCTCTGCTACTTCATAGGATTTACACTCTGCTTGGTTTTGAAAGTGCATTTATATTTGTTTCATTTATAATTATGTTCACCTTGTGGATCTTCAAGGCCTTGATCTTTCCAGTGTGTCTGACGTGTGGCCCCCTGCAGAGGTCGATCAATGGCCCACACCTGCGGAACAGAGTCGAGTCACAACCGGGCGCGTCCTGTACGTAAAGCAAACGTCATCATCGCCAACGCCACGCCCTCACGCCCTCTATAGGCAGTAATGAGGGGACAGCCAGGTTTCATTAAACACATAATGGGAGGAGCCTGAATGACCTGTCAATCTCAGTCTTTGACCCAATTAAAATGTTTTGTCTCTGCGAAGCAAAACGGGTTTGGGCTTGCTGACAGGGATTGGTACACATTTTGGATTTATTATTTCCATCACTACACAATAGACCCCTGCAGACATTCCACCATATGTGCTTTTTAGATATACGCAGACATCCAATTTTATACATTTTCATTGCCATCAGATTGGGGCAAAGAGAAGCTCTTATATTAATGTGCAAAGTTCCCACCTGTAAACAGTAGTTGTTGGAGTCTTCACTTTCTCATTCAAAATCCTGCACTTAAACTTATTGTACTGAAAAGGAAGAAGAAAAAAAAAGTACAGTTGAAGAGGCCTGGCAATTTCACAGGATGTTCTTCTCTTTCTTTAAAAAATAGGTCACGTTACCTTGAACATTTCCAGCAGGGTCTCCTTCTTGATCTCTAGCCTCTCAAAGGGCTGCTTCTCCTTTATAATCTTCTTGCATAGATTCTCCAGACCTGGGAAATCATGGCTCGACACACCCCTGTAGGGAAGAATGACACCGAACCCATCAGTACCAGACAGCTTCCTTTAACCCTATAAAGGTTAAAAGTCCACAAATATGTGATTAGAATGTTCTTAACTGAACATTCTAATGCTGATGTCACAATCACTACTGGTAACTGAAAGCAATGGAGTTCTAGAACACTGGCTTAGAATTTTGAAGAAAAAAAAATTCAAATCACCTTTAAAAAAATAAATAAGAAACTCTTCAAAGGGTTAAAAGGTATATAGCTTCAGGGTACAGGGCGGCAGGGGGTGGTCGAGGGACCCCAGCAGAGCAAGGAAGTGGCCGACAGTAAAATAATCTCTCTGAATTCCACAACCATGAGAGCGCCCTCCATATAAAACTGAATAATTCATATGCCCTGCCCATTCAGAAACGTTGCCTGAAATATGCGGTGCCAGACGAAAGGCCAGGTTCACGCGCTTGTGCAGAACGGTCTGCGTTCTCAAGATCTTTGCTCAAGACTGGCCATTAAATTATTGTTCAGTACACAAGCCTTTAAGGACTCCGACTCCCATCCGTCAAGTTGACACATCTGAAAAATATTAATGCAGTCAATGGCTCCAAGCTTCTTTTCAGGTTCTACCACAACGTTCTCTTAAAGATTTGATTGAACAAATTCTATAATTACTGGTGCCCTTGCATGCATACTACTGGCAAATATGACTGTGTCATTGTATGTCTGTGTGTACGTAAACGAGCAAATGCATGTGCGTATGGACCAAATGCCACATTTACATGACATGTATATTCATGGCTCAAAGTCATGTGACAGGCTTCCTTGACTATTTTTAAATACCACTCAATGTGTCAAACTGGTTTTGTTTCTACTGTAATTGTAATTCCAGAAGTCTAATAAGCCGCAAATGGTTCTTAATGAGATCCTTCTGAAGTCTAACGAGGGGATGATTTAGTCTCTTAAAGCCACATTATATCAGACATTGATATGCATGCTACAATGAATAAATCTCCAATATTAATTTGAGGACTTTCAATCAGTCAGACCAATTCTCAGACAGCTAATATTTTAATCTTCTTCAATATGCTAAGTAGCCAATGATTGACTTAGAAGGTGGTCGCATTTTTAATTGATTAATTGTTTGGAGTGACAGGTGAAATGAGCGGGTTACGAAATGGTAAAAGTGTGAACATCTGCTCGCTCAAACTAAACCATTTGTAAAATTATGAGTTCGAAGGCAGAGCACGTGGCAATGGGCCCAAACCTGCGTTGGGCCAAAATCAATTTCGAGTATTTAAATGCATTCTTGCGGTAACCTGAACTGATTAAGAGACCGGCTGGCTGGAATGAATATAACCATGCCCAGGGATGCCTCAAGGCAGTTTGAGAACCCTTGTTCTACACCCTCATATCACGCCATGAAGGCACTATATGGCGCTATATCAGTAATGCTGCCAGTTGTGTACCTTGAAGTAGCAGCATAAGGTTAATGAAGGCATTACAAACTATGAAGCAGTAAAATTTTGCTCACAATTGTTTTTTATGCAGCAGTAATATAACGGTAATAAATGTGCTATATACCATTAGTAGTGGCGTTGCAATCATTAAAGTGTTACAGCCACTATAAAGTGCAGGCTTTTGGTGATGTTATATAACACAAATGATGAATGTGCCCATGAAGAAGACTTGAAGAACACTATAAAGTAATTATTTCATATTCAGATGGGGAATGAGGTCGCACACTTTGACAAATGACCTTAACCGGATGAGGGAAGCTTGTATTCTTGCCACCACGTGGTTGTTGGCACTCACTCGTTTTCGAGGTACATGTCGTAGTAAAACCCGTTCTCTATGGGGGGTCCGTAGCACAGGCAGCCTCCGTAGACCCTCTCCATGGCCTCGCCCATGATGTGGGCGCTCGAGTGCCAGTACACCTGCAAAACAGAGAGAGAGAGAGAGAGAGGAGAGTCACCGCCAATCCCGCAATCCCTCGCGGTCCCCGGACGGCGAGGCCGGGAGAGTCTCTCACAGCGCCGGCTGCGCCTCCTTTCCCCCGACGGCGGTTTTTCTCCCGCCCGAGGAGGGCAGTGTGCGCGCGCGGCGTGTTCCGCCGGCGGTAACCCCGCTTAGTATTCCGAAGGATGAAACGTAATGAGCCAAATTACCTCTCCACAGGTGGCTTTCCAGAATAATCACTCAACTGCCATTCACACCGCTCCTTTCGAATAAATAACAGTAATAAAAATAACCTTGGTGAAGCTTTCGCTTTTCCCTTTCGCGTTTAGCCATTTAGCAGATGCTCTTATCCGGAGTGACTGACGTTCTTTATATACAATCCATTTATACAGCTGGGTATTTACACAAGTAATTCCGGCTAAGTGCCTAGCCCAAGGGTACAACAGCAGCACCCCACCTGAGAAGGGGATCTACCACCTCGGAGTTGCACACCCGGTGCCCCAACCGCTGCGCTACACAGCAGTACCGCCACCCCAGTTGTAAAACGCTGGCTTCTACATCGCAGTCATTGTGGAAAACTAAATGACCGGTAACCGCCAAGGACAGAATTTTTCCGCAATGCCACGCGCACACAGTCGGGAGTAAAGTAAGATCTTCCTCGTTTCGTCCGCGTGAAGACTCACCGCTTGCGCCTCCTCGTCGTCGAACTTGAGCAGCTGCAGGCTGCAGTCGGCCTCCAGAGGCCTGTCCAGGTCCCACACGTCGTTGTTCACCTTGGCGATCACCGTGTTGTCGGCCAGACCTTGACTGCGGCGTAAGAAAACCACAACGACGTGAGCCATGCTTACGGGAGTGTTCATGAGCAGCGACCATCATCGTACTCACCCAAAAACGACATCAGTTGTGCGTTTTATAACATCAGAAATGCCCACCACACCCCGAAATGCTGCCGATTCAGAATTCTACACAGGATGATGCACTGTGCAATACCTAATTTCATGTATTAAGAGCAAATTACTTAACAAGACTTGGTAAATTTTCATGGATGCAAATTTCACAAGAAATAATAACCAGGACATTGCAGCACACAGCTAAATCAAACTAACTCTAACATGGACAATGTGTAATATATTATTGTTAAAATTACTCAAGCAAAGTTCATTTTGCCCTGAAAATCCATGCACATTTACATAACATAACGACTAGAACAGACCATTCAGTCCAACAATGCTTGCCATTTTCCTGACTAAATTGTACCAAGTGCTCTGATTACCTACTGAGTAGATGATAGCCAACTGTACCAAGCCTGGTCTTGAAAACCCCCAGAGTTTCAGCCTCAATCAAATCACTCGTAAGTCTCCTTTCACTAAGCATCTTAATTAAGTCTTTCCACATAGCTTTTATCTTTCATACCAGAAATCTATTTAGTTGCCTTTCTTTGAACCTTTTCCAGAGCCTCTACATCATTCTTGTAGTTCGGAACTGCACACAATATTCCAACTGTGGTCCAATAAATGTATTGTATCAGATAAGTATAACTTCCAGGAATTTATACTCAATACTTTTGGCTATATATCCCAATAACCACGGATGATGCTGTGTGTTTCCTCTACTGTCCACACTGACCTGATCCCAGAGGCCACCTGGTAAGGGGTGGTTCTCCATGACTCGCCATCCACCACTTTCCCGTCGGGAAGAGTGATTTTGATGGGCTTGCTGTCCTTGGCCGCCCTCTCCGCCAACAGGGCGTCGTGCTCGTCCTTCAGCTTGCTGTACAGGGACAGGCGTTCTTCGATGTACTGGGGCGGCGGGTTCAGCTGAGGACATACGATATGGGACAAAGCAGCGGTCAGAGATGCTGAACAAAGCAGCTGGGAACTTTTCAAAATGAAATAAACTTTCAGAGACTCCATGATCTTTCTGCTTGACAGAACCTTCTAACGGAGACCATTCGAGGGCCATATGCTACTGTTTAGTTACATGGTTAGTTTCTCTTTCCTCCATACAGCTAAACTGTGAATACATTCATGATTTCACTTTTCTTCTTGGGTTCTGTGTGCCAACAATGATTACAAAGGTGTGTGTTGGGTACCGGTCACAGCCCTTACCTCAGATTTACCCACTGTATCTCCTCCTCCCTTATTTTTCTTTTTTCCTCCATCTTTAATTTTTTTGTCTCCTGCACCATCCTGAAACAGAATTCAAATCAATAACAATGTCATTATTACAACTTGTCTTTCAAGCAAGAAAGGGCAGCCCCACCCATTGTAAAATCAGGAAACAAAACAGAAAGTAGATCAGTCTCATCAGTGCTTGAACAGGAAAACCGCAGTAACTAATCAGAACTTTTCCCAGAAATGTAGCTACCTCCATAACCGCAGTATTATGGCAACGCCTACAACAAAGATCCACAGTGAAATTAGTCACGTTAAGATATAATGACAAATCCATCTGTCAAACACATGCGGCTACCTAGTTAGACAGCAAGTTTTAATGTACCCAATAACTGCTTAAGTAGAATACTGATGCAACACCATGCAACATCCTTGAAATAACCCGTAGCTTTTGTATGAACAGGAATATCTCGCTACCTTAAGTTAGTGATGTAAACTGAATCATATTAAACTGTTTAGTATACTCTACGCGTTAAGCTCCCGAACTAGCAACTATGAAACTATGAGACTAGCTAGCGTTAAGTTAGCCAAACTGATCTCTGGCAGAAGCTAAACGTAGCTTTCTGGATGTAGCTCTGTAATATACCAATAAGTTAGCATGCTGTTCAACTAACGCTAACAAATCAGAAGAAACATGTGTAGCTTGCTAGCCAGACTATCAAAGTAACATTAGGTCTCTACCCTTTGCACGGATAATATCTATTTAGCTAACCAGAAGGTATTGAAATTTGTGACAGCAGGCATGAGGTAGACTATATACAAGTTAGCTAACTTAGCTAGTCGCAGTGGCTACACGGCTACATATCTACCTTGTTATCTTCGACTTGCAATCCTTCCATCTGCCGTGTAACTTTATCTTCGTCCATGAATAAAGTGAAGAAACAATCAGATTTAAAATTCCGTTATTTGAGAGAAAAGCTATGCTTGGTTCAGGCAACTAAAAAGGCAGATTCTAAAGCACACCGTGCCACTTGCCGGTGTCAGTACGTCACCCGGATATTACGAGTCCGCTTCATACTTCCAATGCTGATGCAACACACTCGTGAAAGGCGGGCAGGTTGGATTGATTGACAGAATTATATGCGTATCATGGTACTTTAAATCGTCACGGTAGGCGGAATGTCGATAGTGATTGGCGGATTTGACGTCGCAGTTTATTTTCATCACGAAATTTTTATTCTTCAGAATTTTTTTCATGGTCAGACACATGGTGGGTCCTCAGCTTCATTTGCGATTTTGCTATGCTCTTATCAGTAGGACACCAGACAGCCACTGTGACAGACATTTACATATTGAATGTTGCTTTAAAATATTAGCTTTACTGGCATTATTTACCTACCTTTACATCCATTTATTAGGCTAGAGAAATGTGTCATTTTCAATACTGAGCAGTCAACAGTTTTCAGTTGCTGAGCAGTGAGCACAGTATGTGTACTGCTGCATGGGTTACGGGGTATGATATTGCTGTCAACTAACATAGAGCCAACATGGGAATTATATGTAAATATATACACTATATAGATCATATATTATCACAGATTATATATTTAACAGTTTTTTCTTATTTATTTATTGTAAAAGGGATTAAAACAAAAAGTGATCAGAAGTAAAGGTGCCGTGTATTCAAAATGTAATATAGCCTACTGGATGCAATATATATATATATATATATATATATATATATATATATATATATATATATATTTTTTTTTTCCCTGTGCATAAAAGGGCTCTTGTTAATGGAGTACATTCCAAAGCCTGGGTTTTTCCATTTCTTAAAAGTTTCTCCAGACTCCTTAAAATGGGATGCTAATGAGGGCTTCTCAGTTTAATGCAACAATAAGTGGAACCCTGGTGATTTTAAAGTATTTGTGCACTGAGGTGTTGCCTGCAGTCCTTTACAGTCATGTCCCATTACTCATAACGTAAAGAGCGGGAAGAGAAGCGCAAAATTAGTCTTGAAAAAATAATTTCGCAAAACAAAATGTCAACCTGACAGTATCCTGACAACTCTGAAGATGCTTGCCAGACATGATGTTTCATTTTGTCCAGATCATTAGAAAGTGCCATCCCAGCAGTGAATGGAATAGCTCATAGGACTGAATGTTGCCTGTCACAAGAATTGTCTGATAGCCATCTCCTCTCCTGACCTCAATTATTTCAGGTTTAAGGCATTTACAAGTGTTCTGTGTTGCCGGTGGAACTGTCTTGCGTAAACAAGCTGCTGTTTGAAGTGGATATTGGTCTCAACAAATGAAAACTCATAAGAACCAAGTCACTACAGAGGCAATCATTAACTGGAGCCACAAAACAATGTCTTTAAATTATAAAAAAGAAATACTTTTATACAAGCTTTGAAATGCCCATAATGAACCTTGAATTGTGTTCTATGGTACTGTTTGATTGCAAGTTCTCTTAGCTAAGGCAGTTCATTTTTAATCTGGCACTTTCTGATGGATCTTTTAGGTGCTAAATGAGATGTGGGAAATGTTTCTGGTTTATTTTGCGTACGTGCCATATGTTTGCCACCCCAGAATTATGCAAAATGGTTTCCCTCTTTAATTTCCCAACATGCAAATGAACCTTTCAGAATGGTGTAATCCTTGCAAGTGATCAGCTCTCTGAATGCAGATTGATTATGTTAATGCAAAATTGTCCTTTTGATTCCCCAAAGATATACTTGCCAATGTTTTGAAAAATTGTTGGTGCTGTAAATCTTACCTGTTTGTCACTGGAATTGTGTGTTTGTGTTTGTGTGTGTGTGTGTGTGTGTGTGTGTGCGTGGGTGGGGTGGGGTTGGGGGGTGGTTGTGGATCGGAGGGTGGCTCCATTTATGATTGCTAATTTCATTTTCAGTTATTGGACATCACTAAGGAGCTGTTCCTGTAAAGTCAAACAGACATCAATACTGTATGTCTGCCAGTATGATAATTTCTTCAATGACATTGGCACATTTCCCTTCAAAAGTTATACACATTTTTGTTTATTTTCTATACTTTATTCGCTTTCTGGGTGAAGATCAAATGATTACATTTAATCATGCATAACTAATGTATTCAGTACTGTCCAGTAAGCTTCCTGTTCCGAAAGCAATTCGCAATTATTTTCGTATTGAACTATATCCCTTCGAAATTAATCATGTGATGCTTTTAATTTAGTTTAAGTTATTTGCTGTCTGGTTCATTATTTCTCTCATAACCCAGGATAGTTAAGATTATGCAGAATGATTAATGCATTATTCCCAAATGTAACATGTGTGTTCTGACTATTATAAAACATCATATGATTTCATTTGCTTGGACACTTTGTTGGCATAAGGTTATGGCAAGCATACAAGTGTATAGCAATTTCTAATGAATGTTACTAAAGATACCACGATTCCACAGTGCAGTCTGCACCATTTTCCCCTGGTTCTGTACAAGACCTCATTAACGATGATCAGGGTTTTAATTTAAAACTAGAGAATTTAATCAAGTGTCTGGGGTAGCTCAGGTGGAAATGCACTGTAGTGTGTCATTTTTTAAGACTAATTGTTTATATTCAATTCCTTTTTTAGCTTCCATAATCAGCAAAGCAATGGTCTTGAATTCTAAATCGAGCCAAGGTCCCCGATTGGCCAGATGCTTCTTGTTCTGTTTTATTTTATAAATTGTTAACTGGCCTTCTGTAATGTTTTTTATGTACCATTTGAATATTCAATACCGGCATATTAAATGAACTATTACAAACAGACTATTTATAAAAGCCTCAGATATGATAGGCTATAATATGAAGTATCTATTTATCCTAGTCAGGCTTCTCCTCAGAGACTTTACCTGGGAATCTGTATTCCTCCAATCCTTTTTCTGTTCCCCTGCAAGTACTCCAAGGGAATAGGACCGTTTTGCACCGACAATTAATGATCCCTTACAATTTTCAGAAATTATCTTTGGTAAGAGGCCGTACAGAAGGGCTGGATAAAATGTACAGTATGCATAAGGCATGTGTGGTAATAAGCACACTGCTGGTTTTGGAAGGAGGATGATAAAGCCATGCAAAATTCTAGCCATATAAAGCAAGCACAGCAGCCACTCACCTACACACAAAAACACACACACACACCCACCCACACTCACACGCACACAAACACATGCAGGCACACACTCATACAGACACACAGATAGCTTCAGCAAACATGTCATAATATTTGCCAAATATCACTCTTGGAAAGGAAGGTTAATTTGGTATTCACATTACTTAGGAAGCAAGGTGCTTTTTTGAAATTGTGATTTTGGCCAGGAGATGCCAAACACCTGAAAGGGATGAACCCTTCCTGGCCACCTGAAACGCAAGTCCATTGTGCTCTATCGTGTTTTTACAGACTGTGGTATTTCCGTCTGTTCATGAGAGGTCCTCAGTTGATAGCTCTTTTAATGGAATGCATTTCATAGCCGGGGGTTTTTAATCTTTAAACTGAGGGTTCCTAAAATGAGTTTAAAAAAAAAAATCTAATTTGCATCTCTGTTTAATGCAGTGATAAGTGGGATCCCTTCTTAGCCTCAACATGAATGATTTCTCAGATTCCTGAATTAGAACGTCTCGGTTACATCTTGACTGTTGTGTGCTCACTGCAATTTTACACGTACACGTCTAGGTGTCGACATGTTCTCGAACAATGTTTTTGAAATTTTGGATTAGTAAATAGATCGCTTATATTTAACTGGCTTTGAAATAAACAGGTTGAGCCGGCTGATCTCTCACTTATCAATGTGAAAATTTGCACCCCATGTTCCACAGGATTTTATGACAGTTTTGGGGTGCTATAGCCATGGATCACTAATAGGACAGCCACAGTGTTGCATATATTATACTCAGGGTTGAATGAACCCTTTGAACTGTAGTATTTTTTGGAATGCTTTTGTTTTCAAAATTACAATTCAGAGTTCTTGAACTCCATTGCTTTCAATTACAAATAGTGATTGTTGCATCAGCATTCAAATGTTCAGTTAAGAACACTGTATTGACATACTTGTAATCTTAGCCTTAAAGGGTTAAAATGAGCTCCTGTTTAGGGAAAAAAGAGAACTGAGAAACTACTAGAGAAATTAATATTGGAATTAAAATGTGGAAGATTATGACCTGATCTTGGTTTGTTGCATTTTGCTAACTACACACACTCACTGACAATGGAAAGATGGCCTCCCTCATAATGTGTTGTGGATAATGAAGCAAGGGGCACATGGTAAATTCTGTCAACATTTTGAAAGAAAATGAACACTGCAGGTCGACTCAATGAGGCCAATCTGTTGTCTCAGACCAGGAAATTTTTATTTAGCCAATTAACAAGCAGAATAAAAGCTCATAAAAAGTTCTGCATTTACAAAACAGATCAATTTTCATTAATTGATCTGAAATAGCATCCCCACTGATTGGTTAATAGCGACCACCTTGGTGGAGCCAATCAGAATCTCACAGGGGACACATAACTTCGTTACACACTCTGCAGTCATAAACACAATAAAATGCATATAGGGCCTCTTACTTGTACCATATTCCTTTATTACCACTTTTGAATAGAAGAAGAATAGGCTTTTCAAATAAATAATGTACTAATTATACAAAGTTGTGTAACATTGTGCTCATAATTGCATATCTTTATATGAACAACCTTGAATCCTAATTTAACTAAAATGAAATAGAAAGTTTGTCCGTGGAAAATAGGCACCATTCAAATTGGACAACAGAATGTTCACTGTGAAGCTGTTTCCGAAACATTTTCATGTTATTTGCAGATTAGAAAGCCGTGTGAACTTCCTCTTAAACATTCATTCATTGCTTGAATAGTCAACCTGTTGGTAGTTAGATTAGATATGAGTTTTAAAAGACCACAAAAGCTGAATAGAACATCACAGGGTTCATATCTAAATAATGGCTTCAATTAAACAATTAAGACCTGAACAATATCCAGCATACTCTGGATACTCACCACTCACCCACCACTTTGGCTTCAGCTCTGAGCAAGAGACGGCTGGAATTATCAGATAATCACTAACACTAAACATAATAAATATGTATAAACATAACTAGATTACCCCAGCGATCAGCTCAACACAACTCACTGATTCAGCCTGAGAAAAAAAAATCACACTATCAGGAGACCCCGCTAGGACTTTAGCTAAGCTCCGCAACTCCCACTGCTTAGCTTTGAACTTTTCCCACAAAGGGGAGACTCCTCTCTTGGATACATGAAAGGCCTCGCCTTTGAACGCTCGCTGTTTATTTAATTCCACAATTTAAACGACTTTGGGAAGATTAGCTCTGACAGGTGACTCCTGTGGGACCGGGATTGGAGCGAAGGACGACGCCCGCTTTTGTAACAGCCAGGATAGCTTATGCAAATCAAGACTGGAGGTGTCAGTAATGTATTCCCACATCCTGCAGTGGGGCTACCGTCTCAAGATCAGCGCCAGCTTCAGACATCATGGAAGCATAACGGGTTAGACAGTTTGTGTCATTAAAATTTGTTTTGAAATATTGCTGCTACATATGTATGTAGTATTAAGCACTACACGGGAGCTATTTTAGCATTAAAAGCCTGCGACGAGCTCTAACTAACTGAGATGCCCATGCAGCAACATGCAGATTGACATCAATATACCTAGAGAAAAACCAAGGAGTCGAGGTTTTGTGAAGCAAAAATATAAGTACTTAGGCCTATTGCATGTTTGCTAGCATTGGCTTGAAATAAGTGTTGCTCAGATACATTTATCTTTGCCATCATCCTGCAAATATCTTGACCTAATTATCCATGTCCTCAATCCAGATAACAAAGGTTAGTGTAACTGCAGAAACAATCTAAGCAAATTCCAGTGGACAATCGATTAGATTTAAATAAAACAGTTCACAGACAATGCTGGTGTGCAATGTTGCAGGCTAAAAATGCATGCTCTCTGCTCCCACCCTCCCCCCACAAAGCATTTTATTATAATCATTTTGTCCTTGATGAAAGAAACAAAACACATTTATGTATTTGTGGCCTATCAATGGTTCATAATATTCAAAGCATCAACACTGACTTCCTGAAACAAGGTGACCTAGCCTGAGCCATCTTGCTGCCAAAGAAAAGTACGCTGCGTGATCTGTTTTGAAGTGACGCTTACATTAATTACGTAACATTCAAATTGATTTCTACAGTTTCAAGGAGGAGGAAATTGCTATGCTAATCCAGCTACTTTAAAAAAAGGAAAAAGTCAGCCTACATTTGGTAGCGAAATCATGTGCAGTGCATTTCCTTATACCAGCGCAGCATTCAGGGAGCACAAAACAGAAAGTGTGCAATCATTTATTTCCTTTTGGTGCACAGCAGAGCAGAATGGAGGAATATAGTATTTTGCGGTGTTTAATATGGACCTTTCAACAAATGTTTTTTTAATGGATTTGTGGGAAGACATTTTCTTAGCAAACGTCATCATATTTCTGGATTACGATTATGAAAACTGTATACCTTCCTTCACTTGTTACGAATGCCTTACCTAAGGGCAGCGGTTTTATTTTATCATTGGTTCACCAGACATGTCCACCCTAGTAAAATAGGCCAACTATTCTATCTTTACTTAAAGGAAATTAGCTAGTTCAGTATGTACATAATGCATTAGCTACAGGAATCATTATCGACTGTGAATTTATTTTGAGTGATATAAAGGACCTTACACTTTGCCTCTTATTTAAAACATGTGTTCAACTGTCATGTATCTAAGCAAGGTAACACTGAGGGAACACCCCTGAGGTGGCACAGATTTAGGGATGTGATTTAAATAATGCGCAACTGTAACTTTACATGTTCCCCTTGCTCCTACTCCCTCCCAGGAAAGTAAAGCAGCATTGGAGTCCAACAACCTTCTCCAGTCTCACTATTTAGCAGATATCAGTGTCTTGTTAATCCCCAGCTCAAAATGAGCTAAAATGGAAGGGAGGCATTATCCGACATAGATTTCAGCCTCTTATCCCAGTGCGCCCACATCTGTCAATTGGTGTGAGAAGGAAGCAGCATCTCCCTTGATTGGGTCATCAAGGCTGCGCACATGCTTGGTTTTACTGATGCGAGTTCAGACACCGAGAGCCTTAAACCCAGCATGGAGCACAGCTCCATTTGCCGGGCTAGAAAATGATCGAAAACGACGTCTTGAGATTTTTACCGAGGGAGTCACATGACTCAGGCATCCTCGGCACTGCCAGTGAGTCTGGTTCCAGATCTAGAACACAGCTGGGCATGGGTGGTCAACTGGCCCATTCCTTGGGCTGCTCGTTGGACCAAACCAGTGTGTGAACAGGCAGGGGACATTGCCCAGTTCTTGTTTTCAAAGATAAGAGATTTTTCTGTCCTGGGATGGAAATTAGTCGGGTTTATTTTTTCCATTTTATGGCCGATTTGTTTCCCGGAGTAAGGAATAAATTGGGACAGAATTGAAGTACAGCAGAAGGGTACAGCAGGATGTTTCTGCCACTATCCCTTTATCATCTTTACATTGTTTATCAGCTGTCACTGAGCACATTTTACACATCAATGATACATAAACAGACTGGGGATTGCTGGGGTAGAGTTGCTTTATTGTGGCTTATGAATAATAAATACCGGGGGGGGGGGGGGGGGGGGGTGAGATGAGATGAATGAGATTGCATATGCTTATACTGATATTTGGAAATGGTGTTCCATAAATATAAAGACAGCAAATTTATAAATAAGACATTATTTCCTTTCCATCTAATGGTGGAGCGATGCACACAGTTTTATTGTTCTTGAGCTCCCAACAGCACATCACATGACAGCGGGAGAGTGAGGGGCTGTTTGCATCGAATGGATGTTCTCTTTCTAAAGCCAGGTCTGATGCATTTTTATTTAGTGTCGTGTGCGGTCTGAATAATTGATTATTATTTTCTTTCGCGATATTACTGCGCGAGCATTTTATTTCCTGGATCCAGGCCTCCCGCCTCTGTCATCCAGCTCCAGCTGGTAGGGCTGAATCCATAGGATAGAACCGAAGCTTAAACCTTTCTGTTTTTCAGCGTCGAGGGCCAAAAAGTAATAACCGGAGAACGAAATGTTTCTCCACCCGGACCTGGAGCGCTCGAGCCAATGAAATGAAACAACAGCATTTCTCAGTTGGCTGAAGAAGAAAAACAATGGGAAAAAAATCTTTGCCTTAATGTTTCCAAACTTGTTCCTAGGTTTTCATCCATGACAGATTACTTTTTTATTCTAATGCAGAACCATTCCAAAGATCATTCCTTGATGTGATTCTCCTGGCACTACACCAATTTAGTAAAACTAATAAGGTACCTGAAGTTTACCATGAAGTAAAAGCATAACAATCACCAGGCTTCATATAGGGTCACCTTGAGTGACAATAAAATTATATTTGGGGGAAAGTTTAATTATTCCTCTCTTAACTCATGTCTTTCACAGCATATTTCATATTCAAATTTCAGCCCTTGGGGTAATTTCTAGAAAAAAACATTTCATTATTAAACTCCAAGATATCATTAAGATATACTGGATTACTGCGGTATTGTATGCTTTAAGCTGTTAAGATAGTAGGGAAGAATTATATCTGAGAAGAAAGCCAATTTTTTCTTAGAGGAACTCCCACCTTCGATAAATATTAATTCTCTTCATCTGATACCTAGTAGCATTCTCCAAAGTAAATATAAAGTGATCAAACCCAGCTATTCAGTCATACTATATTACCAGAAAAATTCATACCTTTGCTTTTTTTGTAAATAAGTAAATACTATAAATAAATACTATAAATACTAAATGTAAATACTATAGCTGGGAAAGACAGCCTGGTTTTAAACAATAACCGCTTCTGTGTTTCCCGACTTTGTAATCATGTCAAGAAGGCTAAATCTTTCAATGTTGTTGTTTAGACGCGGAGAAAGGAAGACTATAACTCTTAAAGAAATAAAGAAAGAAGCACTGACATGTTCATCTGTTTTTAAAAATAAAAAAAACTCTTGTTCCTGTTAAAGAATCGTCTTCCTACAGCTGAACAAAAGCTATTGTGGTGTCAGAGGTTCGGAGAATGCTTGTCTTCTCCTTCTATTCTCCCATGGACAGTGAAAGCAAGTATTGAACTGAAACTAATATAATGTCACAGGAGGCTCAGGTGCATTAGCGGTTGTAGCATTTTACAGTAGTAATAACTGTGAAAGAGTGCTACTGCAACTTCTTTCACCCCCTTTTCTCCTCTGCTGTTTTTTTTTTTCAGGGGTGTGCTGTGCAAGACCTTCCTGTCACTCGAATGTTCAATGAAAATAATTCTTTGAATTGGCTTATCTGAAGCCTGAGGTAACATGCAGGATACTTTCCATATGTTCTATGTGTTTCTGAAGTCTTCACCCGTGAAGACTTCAGGGCAAAGTGAAATTGGTGAAGTTGACAAGAACCCTGCAATCCAAAAGAGTTGTGAATGTTCTGAATAATACTTTCATGTTTTACATGCTGGCATACAGGAGATACTCTTATCCAGTGGAATTTACATAATAATGACAAATAATAATCACTATGGAAAAAATTTACATTGGTGCAGCTCATAGCTTCGACGTGCAATGAGGTAAATCAATTAAAATATATACATATATTAAAATAGAACTTGCAGACATATCTGGACCCTCATCTTTCAAAACAATTTCAAATATATTTCTTAACGTGTCAATATGAAGAATAAAGGAACTGCTAAGGGAAATGCAGCATAATTTAAGACTAGCATATACTGTCAAACCGGTCAGTGCCCTCTTTGTATGTAGGCCTGTGGATTAGTTAGAAAGCTGTCAGAGGACGCACTCAGCTGATTGTTATATTAGCTTTGTCTCTTTATAGTGAACCCATGGCAGCTGAGAGCAAGATAGAGGGAGAATCAAGAAAGCATTCCAGTGCACGATCTGCGCTGAACGCAATTACACAGAGAGCGCCTGTGCAGAGGAACGCCACTTCTCCTCTCCTTTCCCGGAGAGAAGATGGGCCTTAACTCCTTTACCTTTTCAATCGAAACAAAGAAAAAGAGGCCTGTGGCAATCATTGCTTTCCCGCTGTTCGCGGCAAGAACACCCCCTACTGAAATAATGAGTTTCCCTGCACTGGTGCTTACATTATCAGAGCCTTTAAGACGTTAAGCCCCGGTCCCGCTCTCCTTTTTGGGCGGTGAGCGCGCGGCTTCTTCACTGCAGGGCCTGGCAGCATGCGAGCTGCCACCTGAACGAAAACGGAGACATTGTATTGAGACCAGATTTACCGCAATAAATCTGGTCTCAATACATTGTCTCCGTTTTCGTTCAGGTCTCTCTCTCATTATGAGAGAGAGGTCTTCTTTTTAAATACTCTGTCTTTGTCTCTGTCTAGCCTAGGCGCTTATGTGATCATATTTATGCTAGGAACTTTTCTAATTCAAGCCAATAGGACGTCCAAGGATCACATAACAGGGTTGTGATTACAGATAATGCTTGCTTTCCCTTATTTTTAAATGAAGCTTCTTATGTGTATTTTCTAGTGTTTCTTCTCTTATTTCACAAACCCTGTGTGAAAGTGTTAATAGATGCTATGGTCATTTTCAAAATTCACTTCCTAGTACATTGCATTAAAAGCTCTCAATTAATTAATCATTTATTTGTGTAAAGATCACTCATAAATGTCATGATGAACGAAATTACTGTTGTTGTTTTTTTTTTTAGATCAAAACAATGACTAGTCAGCTGTGAAAAGTCTAATTAAAGAGTGCGTAATTGGGTGTCATGCTTTTGAAATCAAACCCACTGTTATTACAACTCTTTATTGCGTGGAGCAAGGGACTGTGATACAGCCGATGTTTTGCTCCACTGAAGTACCCACATGCAAGAGTTCATGTTGAGAAGAGCCTATTAAGAGATAATAGCTTTGCTGTGGCATGATATTGAGATAGCACTAATTCTGAGTTAACAATGCTTGAAGCAAAAGGACAGAAAAAAAACCACTACCTGTGCTATAATCAATGTGCACTGCACTTGTTATAATGTACTTGACTCTCGTGGTATACATCATTGAAACATCTGGTAGCCTACGAGTGCCTATTGTAACACGGGGAGGGGATGCACCAGTAACCTCAGGAAACCTGCTGGACTGGACATATGTAACCCTGTCCATGGCAGGGTGAACCTGTGCCCCATCCGCTGGCTCACAGGAATAACTAGCTGCTGGCAAAGCTTAGCAAGTCTTAGCAAGTAGGGCAGCAGTGTAGTATAATGGGTAAGGCCTTGTAACCATAAGGTTGCAGATTCAAGTCCCCGCTAGGACACTACAGTTGTACACATGAGCAAGGTACATAACCTGCATTTCTTCAGTATGGATACAGTGTAAATGCTATGTAAAAAAGTTGTGTAAGTCACTCTGGATAAGAGCGTCTGCTAAATGCCTGTAATTGAATGTAATGTAAGTGTAGTCTAGACTGTACGGTTCATCCAGAACTTGTGGCAAGCTCCTTTACAAATTTGGCAGCCCCCTTCCAGGAGCACTGAAGGAAATGTAACCCATTGACCGCAAGTTCCACCCTCCTTAGCGACTGTTGCTATGTACGACGAAAGAAGATGGAGTCAGCTGAATGAATTACCGCAGGAAATTGCAGGCGGTTTTTGGAAGAGTAATCCAGTATCTTCGAAAAGCAGGAAATAAAATCAAAATGAATAGGAGATGAAACATCATCTGCAAAGACCATTCATTCAGAAATATGTCATTAAAGCACCCCAAACCCTGCTCTTTAAAACTAGCATGAATTATTTATAGCGCCTTCAAAAAAAAGAAAGAAGAAACGCTCAGCCGGAGGTCAGAGGAATGTAAAACACTGGGCGCGTTTTCAGAGAAAGGCGGGAGGGACATCACAGGGCCTCTTTCATTTTCCCGCCAATCTCGCCCGTGTGTTTTTTTTTATCTGTCAGGCTTCAGAAGAGCATTGAGATTGTGTTCAGATGACGATGGGGGTTGGGGGTGGGGGGGAGGGGGGGGGGGGCGCTACCATTTGTCTCGCAGGAGGCACTGCAGACCCAGACACAACAAAACGGCACTTCTGAATCACCTGCTATGTCCCTCATCGTTCCTCTATCTGACCTGCTCCCCCATCCCCATTGGCATTCACACAATACCCGCTCAGACTGAGTCTCTGACTCCCAATTTCGAGTGTTTCACGCTCGTCAGCGAAAAAACTGTCTCACCGCAGTCCCCGAAATGTAATTCTAAATTGCGCTTTTCCGGAAAATGACTGATATATATATTTTATATGTATTCTGTACATACAGTAGACTAGTCCCTGGTAATTTATGCAGGACGAATGCCAGAAATTGCAGAGAATATGAAAATCCGGAAAGGCTATTAGTGTGCTAATAAGAGCCTTGGCTGAACTCTCCATTAGCGATAGAGTACTGCCGTGTATGAACAGAGAAGTATGATAGGGTATGTGACGTGGGACATCGCTTCCACCGAGAGGTTGTCATGGGGTGCTTGGAGCAATACTATGCAAGCTTTGCACTGCTTTTATAGTATATTTTCCGTCAGAGAAACATTTCCGGTTGTAGTGCTAAGATTATAGTTTTTAGTTATATAGAGTGATCAGATCCCATGTTCACAGACCATGGTGTGAAACATAGCCTTTTCATTTGACCTCACTGAGGCGTTTTTGTTTGACCTGTTCATTTTACCTCTTATTTTCCTGGAAGTTATTTTTCATCTGGATAATAAGGCACCTGACTGTGATTTATTTGAACACTAATTTATTCTAAAGGTTATTCTAAAACTTATTGAAACCTGCATTTCACCTCATTGTTACATTTATTGTGTGTGTGTGTGTGTGTGTGCGTGTGCTAGAGAGAGAGCAAGAGAAAGAGAGGTATTGAGAAAAAAGAGCAGAGTCTCTGAGCATGCTGCCTCTCTCTCTCTCTCTCTCTCTAAAGCTTTCTCTCTGTCTCAATTCCCATTTGAGCAGGCTGCAGGTATCGGCGCGAGCACTTAGCTTGTGGGCTCCAGCAAGGTGGCCGCAAAACGGTACATGTGACTCTCCTCAACCCCCCCCTCAGGTTGCGTTTCGTAAAAAGCCTCTATCTGAGTGTAATTTCAGGGTGCGTTTAGTCACACATGCTCAGGGTTGCCACCGGGGATTTTGGACTGCATGAAACGATCTCGCATTGGGCCCCACCACCCCAGAAAATCCCATGTTGCGTGTAATATTTTTTGAGGGGCATATCAGCATACTAATTGGTGACAAATCACCTCTAATAGGTATAAAATATATTCTATGAAAGTTATAAGAGCTCTTTCAGAGCCTATTTTACACTGAACATTTTGCTGTGCAGGTACTGAGAGATGCATTGCAGGTTGATTGAAATGATCACCAATCGATGTCACTCATTCCACACAGTAAATGTCCAGTGTTAGATCAACTCCCCTGCTCTGGTCAAGAGCAGCACCATATGTACTCTGTTGGAGTTTAATTATCATTGGACATTATACTGTGCAGTTGCTGTGCTGTACAGGTAGGTTTGGGGCATTACCTGCTATTAAGAAACTAACCCATTACTTAATGGACACTAGACTATTCACGCCTTCTGAAATATGAAGGAAGGGAGCCTTGGGTGTTGGGAGATATGTGCGCATGTTAAGTAGAAGAACAGTGAAACTGGCTCAAACCACGCAATTGACCTCCGGTTTATTGTCATGCAGTAAAAAAGAGAATCAAATTAAAGCAGTAAAGCGCATGACGTCCGTAAGCTGGAAAGCTCAAATAGAGACAGGAAGACATGATACACATAGGCGTACTGCGGTGTCAGACCGGCAGATCGATTTAAAAAGTTTTTCGCGCAGATGCACATTGCAGGCCGAATGGACTGCCTCTCATTTTTCCCCCCCCCCCGCAGCGATGTACGCGATTTATTAGACGCGAAATGAATACGAGCATGAATTTTTTCCGACTCTGAGGAGGCTCCGGGGAGGTACGAATTTGGTTTATGCGTGCCGCTAACCCGCGAGCATGCGTTTCGTGCAGCGGCTGCGGCTGGCAGGCAGCTCGGGAGACTGTTCTCGCTAATCTAGGAGACGTGAGCCGCAGTTCTCCTCGAAGATCGCAGTCATTTTGGAGAGATGCAGGACAGGTTCCTTGTCAAGTAACCTATCGGAGGATGAGACGAAACGTTATCGAAATTAAAATCGTGTCTTTGTTTCGTTTTTTATTAGCGAGAGCATGACTGGTGCACAGATGAGTTGCACCGATACGTACGTCCCCACAGTGCTGTGACGCAGTTACATGCACAATTTCTGGTTTATTTCCGTCTTGCGCGAGCTGTTGATTTCCCTGCTCCAGTCACGGACGACATTAATTTGAAATAATTGTCAAATTGCTGTCCCCTTTGTGCAGAGGCCCAATCCATCTGCAGCGTGGCAAAGTTGAATTATTAGTTTATGAGGCAATTAAGGGACACTGTGATATAATAAGATCATTAACCTGGGGGTTGGGTCCATCAACATTGGTTTTATTCATATTCAATATTGAAAACCTGTAGTGTAGCATCGAGAACAAAGAGAGGCCATTTTTCAATGAAAATTTGAATGGCTATGCAACACACACACATACACACAAGCACACACACACACACACACACAAACACACGCACACGTATGTGAGCACTCAGATATGAGTGTTCTACTAGATATTGTTCCCTTAAGGCTATGAAGCTTGTATAGGAACAGATCCATTAACTCTGGATATGCAGGGCAGCACTGTGTGAGCCTACAGCTCACAAGTGATCACAATTTCTATCACAGTGATGCTTTCTATTCTGCTCAGTACAGAAATGATGCACATAGGGAACCTGATCCCTTACAGAATTAAATGAGTATGAGTCCGTTTCTGCAATGATGTAAATCCACACAAAGTAACATGCTTTGGCGTCCAGGTTGTCACACCTATCCAATAGCGCTAGCCTTCAATTTAAACCGTGAACATGCTAGTGGCAATGCTAAATGAATGTAGCATTGCTCAGGGAGGGATTGATTCAGCATGTTACCACACACCACATTGTTCACCACACTGCGTCCTGTCCTTGTCCTCAGTTTATCTGTGCCCGAGCTATGAGAAGTGTGGTCCTCCATCCAGAACAATTTCTACATGGCTCAGCTGTGGATTGCAGAGCGTAAAAGAAGCAAAACTGATATATTCATTCATAAATAATAATAATAATGCACTCCACAATGTCTGCACCATAACCTGTCGTCCGACTGAGCAAATCCACTGTAGGAATTGATGCAAAGTACATGGGTGGGTTCAGGTCACAAGTTAAAAAAAAGAATACAGAAACCAGGGCTTGAAACAAAAATGTAAATTTCAGAAACAGTCAAAAATATAATAGGTTTTGAGACAGGCTACTCAGCTAATTTCAACATTTGAGAGGTGGGAGACAAGGAACAAAGTTAGGCTTTTTTTGTGTGCTATATTTTTAAATATTTTGTCTTTTTTCCCCACTTAAATCACATACACGCAACATTTTTGGTATGACACTCAAGTAGTGGAGAGGTGTGCAGCATTAGAACTCAGAACACTTGCCCGGTTTATGGAAGGACGCGCTTTAAGAGATGAATTCTACCCCCATAAGATGTCCAGATGGATAAGCCAGAAAATTAATATACGGATGATAAATTTCTCAGAATATGATTATGGCTTGTGAACCCTTTCATTCACAGGTGATTAATCTGGTTTAAAGTTCATGTGCTGTGATTTTTAATGCTTTGAAATACTAGGGGGTGAACTGCAAAAAGTGGCACTATCTGTACCTTTTGAGTGCTTAATTTATGGCTGTGGTACCCCATGCCGAGAAACAGTAATTTAACTGTCTAGCTTAAAAGTAGTGTAAAAGCTTATAGCTATACATGCAAGATATAAGCAATAAATTATTATTATTATTATTATTAGTAGTAGTAGTAGATGATCCTAAAGACCTTTCAGATGATGAAAATGCCACCATCAAATATGTCAGCAGAACACAGAATCCAAAGGTTTTAAAATGGTAGTACATCCTTTGATGATGTTTACTAAAATACATTTTTATTTGTGGAGACACAAAGCACATAGCACAGATTGTGCAATTGGACTAACTTCCGCATTTATCCACTTGGCTAGGCTGCGTCTCTCGCTTTATTAATTACAGTGATGTTGCCTTTTTTGTGATTATAGACTCATAATCTTCATAAAACTCCATAATGAGTTTCCTGCGCCACTGCTGCAAACAACATTGCATGTTATTTAGCCATTTTACTCTGAACAAATGTTTCACTTGACATTCACTTACTCGGGCTGTTTAAATAGTCCATGAAGCACACTGAAGCGCCCAAACCTGGCTTTCATCAGCCTTGAATTAGCTTCAACTCTTGAGCCGCAATCCAGCTTTGTGATACAGAACAGATCTAGGCTATGTAACCTGGCTAATTCAAGTCACGTTAATTTTAGTAAGAATTTTTAAAAAGTCAGCTTCATGAAATACCCCCCTGTATAATGCTTCTAAATCTGGACAGTTAAATCATTCCTCTATTTTTTAATTACATTTCATTAGGGAATAATCTATTACAGATGCAGGAGCGGCAATATTGCATGAGCCTTTTTTTTAATCATAATTATCCAATTTGTATGTAACTGATGACATCTTTTCATTCACACCCACCGATTCAACCTGTCCTAATATGTCTTTTTCCCCCTCTCCTCAGGACCTTAATTAAAAGTCACTACCTTGAGAATACTGATTAAGGGATGGCTACCTCGTGGAGATTTTAAAAATTAATTTTAATCAAAGAATGATACATTAAAATATCAATTTCATTTATGAATTATATCATAATTGCAATAATAATCGCATTACAAATTACCAAAAAATGTTCAGTTAAACAGGCGGAGTGATCTCATCCGCATGCTTTCAATAATGTTTTGCATCCAGCCATATCCTGACTCGATATTGCGGGCAACCACAAGGTTCACAAGCTAAACAACTGTGCTGCTTGATCTGATCCATGCTTAAGAGTAAATCTTGCGGCACCCCTTACGAAACAAAATCTTGCATGTGAACTGGACCTTTCCACATGTGATTCGCTTTTTTCACATGTGAATGAAATTTTCAACATTTGAAAAGAAAATGTGACTTGAAATAGTACAGGTCACCTTTTTCTGCTCTCATTTACACTTAAGTGGGTTTATTTTTATAGTTCACACATGCACTCTAGACATGGTGGGTGCTTTTTGAACACTTGGTTTTTGAACATGGGATTTTTTCATAAGGGAATGTTTAATTAGAGAGGGAAACATTATTTAAATGAATGTCGACAAATAGAATTCAAAGTTTGCTTATGTACATATAGACAGTAGATTTGTTGACAAGTTCAGATGTTTGGTGGGTGGGGCAAGGGACCTAGAGTTATGAAGTGCTTAGTACATATTTAGAGTAAAAGGTAAAACTGATACACAGTGAGAGATGAATGAGTGCTGCAAGAAGTTATTGAGATTTTTCTGCCTGCATCGTGATCAATCAGTCTGTAACGTTTAAGCCTTATGCCATATTATGTGCAGAATTCTGGGTCTAGACACCACCTGTGACACATCTGACAGATGCATGATGAATGAATTTATGCTGGCAAAGGTTTTTTTTTCATGCAAAAACCATATTTCTACAGAAAAAAATGGCTGTGACTGATGGCGACAAAAAGCCTTTCAGAAAAAGGACAGGTAAAATTGCAGAACTTGCTCAAGCAATGCCATGAAAAATTATTAACAGAATTCTGTATTTATTTTTTATTTATTTATTTATTTTTTAATTCAGCGTGGCACGGTTTATTTTGAACAGAACAGACTCCCTTTGTCAGAGGGAGGAACAAAGCACTCCTGCCCGTACAGTCGACCCGTACCATTATCCATGGCAAGATCTCCAGCAGGGAGGCCTTATCAGTCTGTTTGTATTCCTCTACAGAGCAGAAGCTAAATTAAACTTATCAGGACTACAGCGCCCATTAACGCATGTGACACCAACTGAAAGGCCTCAAGGTCAAACCTCAAGGTCATCTCGTCTGTGTCCGACACAGACCTCGGTCACGTACGTTTTAAACCATCGCAATCCGAACGGCCGGTGAGTGCAGGACCTTGGTGATGCATGATGCAGGTTTGTACAGGCACCCTGCTAATGATGCCTTTCACATACAAAGTCATAAACCGTCTCGCTCGCAAAATGAAATGTTTATAAATAAATATTTACTTACTATTTCTCCAGCATATGCTTAATGCTGGCACGGAGTCAGCAACCAGAATACTGAGATGTTGAGACTTAGAGGTTTGCAGGACTACCAACATGCTGCCAGCCACAGAGTTGCAGTGTATCAAAACCCCTTAGCAGGGTACCGTTTACCCTGCTTACTCACAAAATTACCCAATTAAAGCAGCTCTCACATTTAGTGATTGTATGGAAAGCACAGCCACCGCGCCGTAGCGCGGGGACTCCGCGGTCGCATCCCGCCGCTCCCGTCTCAGGGCAGCGCGCTCAGGGGCCGGCGAGGCTGGCTCACCTGTCTGGAGGAAGCGCTCTCATCAGCGCGTTCCACTGGAGCTTGACGGCCAGGTAATGAGGTCCTCAGTCAGCCCGTCCGCGAGCCACTCCTCGCCGTCTTCTCACGAGGGAGGCCTCCTCATTTCTGCCACCAAATTTCTTTTTTTTTTTATACAGAAAAGTAGGAAAAACAGATGACGATGATTACCAGGAAATAAGTCTCTTCAATCAACATTCGCCCTTAGCCGTAACTCAACATTTGCCCTTACCTGTAACAAATAAATGAATGCGTAATTTCTTTTCTTCACAGAAAATTATTTGTCAGGCTTCTTGAGCTCCCTAAACTGTTTTGGTAATGGGGGAAAAAATGAATGCTCGCATTTATTTCCATGTCAAAATTAAGTCAAACTTTGATGTAATCCTTGCCTCTGCTACTGCAATCATCGTGGCCATTCTTATTATTCTGTGGGAGACAGGTCAACGCCAGTTTGACTCTTTTAACATTTACCTCTCGATATTAACTAAAAAGGTTGACATTTAACCGCGCAAAATATCTGTTCAACATAATTATGTGTATGTAAAACTGCAAAGTGCAAAGCTGCAGGGATTATTGCTCATCTTGAGGTTTACAAAACTGACGTCAAATCAAAATGTTTGTTTCAGTTACAGCAGTGCACGTAGGTTTTCACAGTGTCTGGGCCATTTCATTCAGCAACCATCATTATGACTCAAGTTGTCTGCATCTTTATCTCTGAAACAAAGACAAGCAGTCAGAAATTCATCAAAGTGTGTTAGAAATCAAAGTGTGTTAGGTCAACACTAATTAAGAAAAGGTGATACGCGGCCCCTTATAATTGTATAGAGGCCAGGCGACCTAGAACACTCTGCACCTCTTGAAAGGTGGACTCATGAATCACAGGGACACTCGGCCACATTTATGAAACGCGGGACTTGAAATTCACACTGGTAAATGCATCAGCGGCTAATATACCCTTCGCCGAAATAGCTCCTGAGAAGGAGAAACATAACTCAGGATTTAATAGAGAAGCAATAGTTACTGTCATTGGCTCGAACAGACCAGCCATTATTGTGGCTCAGCATAATAGGCAAAAGATTAGAAGCGCCACGGTGAAGAATGGATTTCACTCCCCAGGTGTGGTTCAGCTGCGTTAAGAGCCTTTATTCTGACTGATTTAGAGGACGCGTGACCCCAAAAAAGTGCTCGACGAACTTTTTTGCGATATGATTCATATTTGGATCACAGGGACCACGGTTCCTCTAGCAACACTACGGTGTGAACCAATTTCAGAAAAGAGGAGCAGACATTACCCAGGTTATGTGGGGGGAAGTCCAATACTGCACACCTCTGTATTCTCATTTATTTGAAATACTCTGGGCAGGAAGGGTCCCCCCCCCCCCCAACTACCCATCAATAATCTGTTAGGCGGTTGGATGTTACGACTCTGCAAATTGAAAAGCGCGTTCCCGGCCAATGGGCAGAGTGGAGCCGGGCCCAGAGCTTCACTCAGACAGCTCGCGGATAACACCCGCGCCCAGGTGACTGCCTTCCTTCCCCGTCTCCGCGGCAACTGCGGACAGGAGGATCTCCCGCTGATTAAACGCTCCTCCGCGGCTGCAGACACCCGTGCCCTTTGCGCTCTAATTAGCAGAACGCCGCCGTCGAATAAAAAATGAGAGGCTCAGACAGAGGCGGATAACTGCATTTATCAGACCTGGAGAGCTCGCCGTTCCCCTCCGTTCACTCTCCGGTTTTGAAAACAAACCCGTTTCGGCACTGCCTCATTCAGTGCCGAGGTTCAACCACGACCGGCAGGCCACAGATCTGAAAACTCGCCCGTTATCTTTCTCTTCGCAAAACCAGATGGTCAAGCCTTGTGTACATAACATTAAAAGTTCTTTCTCTCGTTCCGCTGAAGCTGAAACCTTTCCAGCTTGATGCGCCTTATCAATATTCATGAGAAGACGTGCCCAAGGACAGCACCGGTGGAAATGGATGTCCTGTCCTTGGGCACGCCCATTCATGAATATTCATAATTCACAATATAACATCAGAAATACCTGTTCATGACCCAAACCTCCGAGAGCAAGGAAATACAGAGGTTGGGAGGAGCACAGAAGTGGACCATCTGGTTGCTAGAGAATCTGTGTAAAAATGAGATAACACGTCTTGAGCTTCTCATAGTTGACTTCCTCACAGGACCCTTATCTGATGTTTTCATGAAAGAAGAAAATAAATTTAACAGCCCCACGGTGCTGAAAGGAAAACTACCCGCTATCCCATGACCCCTTGCATAAAAGCAATTGTATCTAAAAAAAAAGAAAAGAAAATTGAGTGAAGATCAGAAAAGAGAATAACCCGAGACATAGTGCTTTTCACACAATATCTCCTTCATCGTGTTTGGTGTACTGTACCACACACCCACCCACCAAACTATTTCTTCCATGCTCTTTATTCATTATTGCTCATCAGCTGAAAAAAGGGCCTTCTCGAACATTATCAATAATTTCCATTTGCATTACGGATCGTAGTGGTAGGCGATACAGAAGAGAGGGGGATGGAATGCATGATTTTTACCACCGCTGACACACATGCTGGCTCCTCACCACTGAAAGGAGGAGGGAATCCAATCTGGTAATAGCATAGCTGGAACACACGGCCAAGTTCCCTGTGTCGTCGCGGTGATGTCACAGCGTCGGCTTCAGAGGATCAATCCAATCCAGGTTCACTGTGGCTGACAAAACCCCTGGGTAAGAGTCAGACAATCTCACATCTCACATCTTCAGAAAGGATTGTGAAAACAGTGTCTGCCCCCAATATGTCCGACCGCATGCCTGCATTTCTCTAACTTCTGAGATGATATGTATGCTTCATGTTGACCAATAAATAAAACTTCAAACAGTTCTATTTTTCACCGTTGGGTAGGAGACATTTTTAATCTACTTAGAGGACTGTATACATATTTCAGTAATTGGATTTCCATCATCTGCCGGGAAATGCATGTTCCTCAGAGACTGCAGAGGCAATAGCAGTTTTGACTGTCCATTAAATGGATTAGAACCAAATGACGTTTCTCCTTTGTTAATGGCACATAATGAATTAAAATCATATATATATATATATATACATACATACATACACACACACAGTGTATATCATCATTTTAATTCATTTATTTCACAGCAACTCCGCCAAAGGAAAGAAAGAATAACCTTAAATAAACTTTTGTACTGAGGTTCAAACCACTGTTAAGGAAAATAGGCCAAAAGAATTGACGGTGATGAAGACGAGTAGAGAAGATCAAGGCAATCTCGAGGGTGGTGGTGGGGGGTTCTTAGAGCTTCCTGAGGTTTTACAAAAGCTGCTGAAGGATCCATTGTGTCTAGAGTTCAGCAAAGTTTAACGACAAGGCTTCAAAGAGTCTATCCATCTCCATTCACCAGGCCTCCTTCCTGTGAGATTTAGTTTTGAAAATCAAGCTGCACAGAAGCACATAGACACACAAAAACACACACACACGCATACACACACACACACACACACACACAAGCATGCGTGCGCCCACACGTGCTCGTGAACCCACGCACACACACAAGCACATGCACACACCACACACACATTCACACATGCAGCCACACACCTAAGCCATTTCGAACTCAAGAGCAGCTGAGAAAATGTATGCCTCCATGACAACAGTCATTTTCATTAACAGCCGTCCTTTCGCTGCAATTTTTGCTCAAATGTTTTTATTCATACGGTAACAGCATTTGCTTATATTCACAATTAAAACAATCTGTTATGTTAAAACATAAAAGAGAAGCACGCATACACAAAAAATAACCAGGGAAACATTACAGTACAGATTCAGTGTTAAAAAAAAAAGATATTAGTAAATGAAAAATTAAATATTACAGAACTTAAAAATAGAAATTTCATCAAAAAAAATAAAATTTACCTATAGAGCTAGCTGTAAACATTGTATAACTCTGTGGACAAAAACACATCCACATCTCAGCTTTAGCGCTAGTAATTTAGCATGTCTTGTTTCCAGGCCCGCTGCGAGAGAAAAACACACGTATGACACAGGCCCACGTCTGGCCTTATTAGTTTAGGACATTTTTCAGCCCACTGCAAAACTCCCTTGCGCTCAGAGCCGAGGGAGCCTGGGGGGTTTTGCGACAGAGCCCCAGAAACAGCTATGTAATCAACATTTCCTCACTCCGACGCCTGGGAAATAAGACTCCGAAGCAGGAAAGGGAGGAGCTGAACAAAGACCCCCAGCAGGCACGGCGGGTCGGACCGCGTGGGCCGCGCAAAATTGATGGCGGGGGAGGAGCTCTTCATTTCCACCTCGTGATTTCCTTTGTTTGGGAGCAGGCGGTCCTGGCTTTAATCATGTTCTCCTGAGCCACCTTCAGCTGGGCGACGTCCAGGTGATGGATGACCATGAGGTACCTGTAGTTGCAAACCCTCCAGTTCACGTTGTGCTTGGTGAAGCGCCCGCTCGACACGACGGGGACCCCGGCCTCCTTGGCCAGGATGCCCACGTACGCGTCCTCCATGGGCACGGGGGGCACCCTCTCCGCCGCCTCCAGGATCCGCCGCGCCGCGTCCGCCGAGAGGACGTAGCCGACGCCGCTGGCGTACGGCGGGTACTCCTCTTCGCCGAAGTCGTCCCTGGACACGTACCACTTGCTGAGGGGGTCCCTGATGACCTCCCTCTTCCCCGGCGCGAACAGAGACCCCGCGTACAGACCGGTCCTCACGCCGTTGGACTCGGCCAGGAAGCGCGGCAGGCGGTCCGTGTTGACGAAGCAGTCGTCGTCCGTCTTCAGGATGAACCGCGGCTCGCAGTTGTCGGCGGTCCACCTGAGGCCGTGCATGACCTTCAGGGTCAGGTTCCGGTAGCTGTCGGCGTAGTTCCCCACCAGGATGTCCCCGAAGGCGCGCTGCTCCCCCAAGATTTGCGGAGAAATGCCGTCCTCCCGGCGCTGGCCGATCAGGAACAAAACCTGCCAGGAGTGGGCACCGCGGTCCCGTCTCTTCGCCCAGGTTTCCCGGATCGCTGTCCTCCGCTTTGCATGCCAGGGGGCGGACGTCACCAGAATCATCACGACCTGCCCCCTCCTGCAAAACGGAAACCCCTCCCGATCCGTCCTGAGAAGCGAATCGAAATTTATCCCGGTTCTCCTAACTTCCGAAATCCCTTCACTTAAATGGTCACGGGAGTCCGTGTATTTTTGTTTCCGCACCACGACGGATTCCAGAAGGGGAGTCATTGAGGCCAACAGCCTTAAGATCAGCAAGCAGGACATCAGGGCACTGGCACACACAAGTCCTGGCTTGCGGACGACCAGGAACATCAATTTCATTGCAAAATGACAATCGAAGGCATTTTAGTATTTTTAATTAACAAATCCAGACTTTCTTAGTTTTTTTTGCATTAAGAATCTTTAATTTACGGGATTATTTTTCAATATGTTGTAGTCTTATTATCTTAATCTTGTAATCCATGGTTTTCCAGTGTCGTTTTAACAATCAAAAAATGTTCAGGTTCCAATTAGCTGTCAGCAGGTCTTTACTTCAGGGGGTTCCTCTCTGTGATTAAAAGAAATAATGTCCCTTAATTAGCAAAACAGCATGTTTCTGTTAGCATTTCCTGCATTCAGAGTAATGACCTACACTGGTGATGGCCAAACTGCGTCTTATTTGATACCTAATTTATATTTTCTTAAATGAATAAACACTAAAAAAGGGATTTTTGGCAATTTTATGGTCGAGCACATACTGCAGTCTAGAATCCATAAAGGATGTGACTTCACAGAACATGCTTTATATACCCAGAATAACCATGACCTCTGTATCACAATTTATAATGAGGTAACAGTAGCTAAAGCCAGATGTTGTAATGGCGATGCGCTGGTCTGATCTGCACCGCAAAAAGGAGACCAGTGTGAAAGGCTGCGGGCTAACGCGCCTCACCTCTTTATCTACAGAGAAGAAATGACCCGCGATCCGAGCAAAACAAAGCCATTTTACAGCACAAACAAGCTTTTCAAGGGGGAATTATCCCCTTTATTTGATCTTATCTAGTGGAACCATAGCCCACTTTCATTTAGAATCTCCGCGGATATTCATCAAAGGGGCCAATCACCATGACTGATTTAGCCTATTTGCAAGGTGTAGAATAAAACCTGTGCTGCCTCCTGCAGGAAAAAAAAATCTGACATCAAAGGTTAAACTAATAGCTCATGGTGGAATGTTATAAATCACAGAACTGTCAAGTGCAGTGCGCCATTAACATTCTGCTGGGAGGAAGAGATTCTGACATTTGCGGAGAGGTTGTTAGGGTCAGAGCAATTTCACTTGTGAATATACGTGTGTATGTGTGTGTGTGTGTGTGCCTGCAGGTCTGCTTGTGTGTGTGTGTGTACGTGTGTAGGTGTGTCTGCACGTGTGTGTGTGTGTGTGTACATGTGTGTGTCTGCAGGTTTGTGTGTGTGTTTGTACGTGTGTGGGTGTCTCCAGGTCTCTGTGTGTGCGTGCGTGTGTGTGTATGTGTGTGTGTGCATGCGCGCTTGTCTGTGGCTCAGAAAAGCAGTCCTAAATCATTTTTAATGAATATTCCATATCAGTTTTGCTCTGCAGAATTTCCCTGACACCACATCTTCTGAACAATTATAGATGTTGAAAAAGATCTACAGATGTACGAAAAATAAATCGTCCCACTCATTGTCACTTTAATTCCATGAGTGATCCACGTTCAAAAAAGCATGTGTAAAGATCCTGAAACCTTTAAATGAGGCTTGTCAGTTCTTTTTAATGGTTACAGATTAGATGACAAGCAGGTTTGTAATTACCCATTTAAAAACCATGTACACTTTTGTACAGCCATACCAATGGGATGTCCTTGGTAGTCAAGGTAACTGCAGCATATGTAAACGTACAAATGCCTGAATAAGACACTTATAAATGGTTAGAATAACTGGCTTCTCCAAAGTTATGCTGCCATTAAAAAGATCAATATATAAACAGGGTTCAAGTGTTTGGGTGGGTGGACCATGAAGGCTACATCAGTGTTTCCTGGATTCTTGAGCAGCTTTCACTAATGTACTTACCTCACAACACATTTTCTTCCACAAAAATGGCTAATGAGTCAATCATGACATTATTCAATCAAGCCATCTAATTAGCATTGCAGCTGGAATAAGAATCAGCACTCTCCCAGGATCAGATGGGAAACGGCAAGCTACAGGGACAGAAATGTTTTCATATCATAAAAATGATAATTCTCAACCTATCCAGTGGCTTTGGTATCCGGTCTAACATGCTCAAAGCCAATTATACTTTTTAAAAGTCCTATAGTTCCTGTCAGATTCAGCTAAAATTATTTTTTTATTGCTAGTACACATTACAATATAATCATATATTATCATGCAGCTGTATGCTATTCAATTTAAATTACTTTTAAAATCTTTGTATTTGTGCAGAAAATTCTATAGAAATAGCTCACGTCATACAGTTGTACACGGCAAAGTTAAGAAACTTTGTGACTTAAAATTCAACTGCTAAATTTCAGTTACATTAATTTTCATTCATTTAGCAGACACACTTATCCAAAGCATCTTGCAATGCGTTCCCGTGCCCTCTTAGAATTTGCATGGAATTGCAATCATGCACTCTTGAAATTGTGTGGGATGCTACGTGTAAACACCGAACTGCAATTCAAAGGAGAGAGAAATGCGCAAGGTAAATCTCATTCAAATAGTGATTCATTTTTAGAATTATGGGCTCCAGCTACTTGGCAGGAAGTATTCCTCTTAATGGCACGAGATCCATAGTCCCATTAACTAGTCGAACAAGCATCGTACCATTTGTTCACAGTCACTTGGTTAGAGAATGCATTGCGCAAACACAGTAGCCTTTATGTTATCTGGATCTCCCAATGGTGATCGATTCATGTCTGCAGCACCTGCTCTGAATTGACTGAATGAATGAGCTGCCTGTGTTATCAGCAAGGAGTACTTTTTAAAGACCAGCGGGGAGTTCGGAAGAGACCACACAGTCCTTGAGACTGGGGACGCAACTACACAAAGCGAAGAGGTCTGTAAGGTTATCCTGATGCACAAGGAAACCGCACATGCTTCACACTGAGCAAACCTGAACCTGTTTTTTTTAAAGCTTACAAACAGCGTGAGATGAGAATTCACACCGTGGCAGTAACAAACGAAACTGAGAACAAGTGGAGACCTTCATGTGTGAAAAAAAAAACCGTTCCAAACTTTCAATTAGGTGGTTCCAAGGACTCAATGAGGCCCTCAGTCTTGCAGATTTCAGAAGGGGGTATGTGATTGACCACAATATCAATACTGTAGTCAATCACAATACCCCTTTCTATTACCTTACCCCTACACTACCCTGACCTTCAAACTATACTGCATGACTGAAAGCAAGAAAAAATCGGCTTGTTGATTTCAACATTTATGCTCCATGAATATGCAGCATTCTTCCTATTTTTGAGGAAATGTGAGTCTAATGATACAGGGAGGGCCAGGGAAGGACCGTGAACAATGATGAGGGTTTCTATTATCAGGTAGTTTAGCATTTGATCATGGACAGCATAAAATACACGCAAAAATACATATTTTGCTGCCATACTGAAATTTATAAATGTTCCAAATGAGGTGAGGAAGTTACAGGAATGTGATATTACTCAACATGGAAATATTACTTTACTGCAAAACGCCTGCTGTTGTGTTTGTAGAAATCACAGCTCACTGGACCGTGGGTACATAGCCGACCAAAGACCTACAGCATGCCTTATGATCTCTGACTGGATGGCATCTTTTCAATAAATCACAGCGTTTGACAAATGTGAGCAGCAATGAACCCTTTCCAGCCCAGATTACTGTATTTTCTATCAGAAAAAAAAAATCAACACATTTTAATTTTGGTGGTAGAAAAAAGAACATGATGCCATTTTGGGGGGGGGGGTGTCTAGAGCCTATATCAGAATGCATTCAGCAAGAGGCAGGAACACACCCCTGGACAGGTCTCAAATCCATTGCAGAGCACACACACCATTCACTCACACACTCATACCTGTGGCTAATTTAGAGTCGTTATTAGCCTACCTGCATGTCTTTGGACTGTAGAAGGAAACTGGAGTGCCCAGGGGAAACAAGGATAACAAGCAAACTCCACACAGAAAGGCATGAAGGACCTTCTTGCTGTGAGGCACCATGCTGCTCATTTATATTGTATTGTATTATATTATAATATATATATATATATATATATATATATATATATATATATATATATATATATATAAAATTGAAAGCTGCATCAAGAAAATTGCTTTACATAGCACGTCTTTTCAGCACGATAATGAAAAGATATTTGTATATACACTATTAGTAATAAGAAATCTATTGTAGAATGGGCCATACAATGATATGTAATGATATGTGACTAGGACTCAGCTGGAAAGCTTTAAAATAGCCCAGGACAGCAGGAGATTGAGAGACCTTGAAGAGGCCTTTTGTGCAAGATGAGACCTAAATAAGAAAGCAAGTAAGTGATGACATGCAACTATACTTAAATTAATGCAACCATGATCCCTAAACCAAGTATTTAAAACCAATAATACATTTTATTTAAGAAATTATAGTAGTAAAGCATTATATGCAGTAAGTAATAGGACATAATATGGGAGGAGAATGACATCTTGTTCCCAATAATGCCATATGTCATCACTATGTAAAATATATTCAATTCAACAAAAATGTTATTTCAATAATAATACCTTTCATGAATTTAAACACAACATTTTAAATAAATATAAATATATAACACTTTAGTACCTTTGAAACAAGAAACATGGACATCAGTATTTTTCTTACCACCTTACCGCACTGTATCTTGGAGACTTCCTGAAATATGCTGATTAAAACAATCCCCTCACTATTGGCTAAATTTTCTATCAACAGTGTCTTTCAATGCTGGTAATGTTGTCCATGTTGACTTCTTGAAAGAGGAAGTGTAGATAATGGCTATTGAAAATGATCATGCCACATGGCTCACTGGGCTGGAAAGGGTTAAGTGTCCCCAATCAGCTGTGTAGGCAGCCTACTGTAACACATTGTCTACACGGAGCAGTTCTCGTGAGAAACATCTTAACACGCCACGATAACAGGCTCCCCAAAATGGCAACATAATTAATCACCACTCCAGTTAATTCCCCCAGATTTCCCATTCCGATACCCTTCAGCGTAGCAACGACGCATCTCCCTCCCTTCCCCCAATTCACATTCTACTCGACAAATGCTCCCGTTACGGCCCGTTTTATCACAGCAAGCAACCAGCCCTTCCCGGTGCTATTCAGGTCAATGCACAAAGTGAATTATAAAATCCTTCCTCTAAGGAAAACTGATAAACAACTTGTGTGAGAGGCACAGGTCTGTCAATGCAAGCTCATGGGGAGAATGGCTAAAATACTACACTAATGCCTACACTGCAGAGAAATAAATGGTCCAGAGGAAAAATATATTTTCTCAAGACAGCACTCACATATGTTGAATTTGAGGGGAAACTCCCGGCAGCACATTAAGCCAGCTAGCAACCAGGTCCTCAGTTATATTATAGATGAAAAATAAAAGTGAGTTGTGATTGTATGACTTTACTGTCATGGTAGAGTTTTGTGTAAGGCCCAAAACTACCATTTCAAATGATTTCAGAAAGAAAGGATCCTGAAATTGTAGCTTGCTTATCAATGCTCAAACTATAAATCTTTATGGGAAGCAACAGAGCTGAATTCAATTTTGAATTATTTTTTATGTACAAGGCAGATGTGAGGGAGATGAGAGGCTGGATTGAGTTTCAATTAGCACAGGCCACAAAATATGTAGCCAAACTTAAAAAAAATAGAATTAGGACCGAAAAAACCCAATAGTCCAAAGGATTGAGAGGCTTATGAAAAACCTAACCGTGTATACAAGTGGTGGAAAATTTGAGATTTCTGCCAGATGTAAAATTCTTCTCATCCAATTAACTACATATTTCCAGAATGATTAAACTACAATAGTTGAGTCTAAATGCATGGAAAGGTTAGAGAGCTATAACTCGAAATCGCAATGCATTTCTCTGCAAAATCATCAGCAATGATTTTGCACACCCGCGTGGAATTATCCTGACTGTCAAAATCGTTTGCGACGATTCCTTCAGATTCCTTGAATAACTTAAAAAGTGTGCGCGCGAGCATGCGTGCTTGTGTGTGGTTGGGGAGGGGTGCAAGATTCGTGCTTTAGGTAAAATCAACAATTTTTAAAAAGTATAACGCTGTTCAAACATTTTTCCAAGATTCCAAACTAAAAAACTTACTTCAGCATCACTTATGAAACCCCGTACAGCTCTTGAAACCAAATCGGCCAAATTTCACATAAACGGTAATATTCCATACGAGGATTTTTAAAACTTTAAAAATAATCGGACTCCACTGTATTCACAAAAAATAACGGAGTTAGTACGTCATTTTTTATCTGTGGCACTTACCGTTTACAAGACGTTCCTGGAAGTTATTTAATTTGGGATAGATGAACCAAACTAAACGCAATCCTCCTAAATGTTCAAAGATAACTGGCAATGCAAACCAATGTCCAAAGACATGTGTAATACGTAAACAATTCCCTCCCCGCATTTAGCTCGGCTTCTTTTTTCTCCCTTTTCAAAAGTTAAACCAATGGAAACTTTGTTCAATGTGCAAGGAATAGTGATTGGTTAATAGAGGACTCGTATTCTGATTGGCTCTGTTATGCCCAATAGGATAAGACTACAATTGTTTGTAGGTCTATTATGCAAGCGTGGAACGATATTTTTACGGTCTCCCTTCTAAACTACATGCACAGTGGCATCTCACATCTCGAAATAATGACTTCGAACACTGTGTGCACATTCAGAGTTCTGCTGTTCAAAGAAAATCAATTTGTTGGAGAAAATGTATGAATGCGTTGTATCCAACAGCAGTTCTCACAACTTTGTGATGATGAGGTCCACAGACTGCTTTGTTTGTTCACTGTGTCTCTCTGAACTGGATTTTTCAGGCTTGTTATCAGAGTTGGAGCTGGCTTTTACTTCAGTGGGCTGAAGATCAATTCCCTTATCATCAAAGTGTAAGTTCCAGAGCTATCACCCGACTACCCAATAATGCATTAGGCACACATTTTAAAATGCAAGACCATAAACACAAGAAAACTCCAGAAAAATAAAACAAAACATGCTATACAATATAATGGAGCCCAAAATCTTCATTCTTCTTTCTTCTTATTCCGCTTCTTAATAATAATAAAAACAATAATAATATTATTATTATAATTATTATTATTATCTTTATTATTGTTGTTGTTATTGTTATTACTATTATTTTCTGTGTAGGTGCTGTCTTGTATTGTTGCTTTTCTCTCTGTCTGAATTGTGCATGGTGTGAACATGATAGTGTGGTCCAGTTTAACTCACAATTTAAAGTGTCTCATCAAAATGGATTTAACATGGTGCTAGAGTGAATTCTTGTGTTGCCCTGCCAGGCCTTATTAAATTCAGGACCTCAGTTAAATTTTTTGCACTTGTTTTTTTTTTTTTTTGGTGGGAAAGCTTGACACAAACTAGCCAACATGCATGTCTAAGCAATGACATCTGTTATCCAAGAAGAGTATAAACTGTGGCCAGTGATTGGTGGAATTCTAAATCTATAATATGCAGAACAAAACCTTTGGTATGAGAGGTCTACATTTTCATATTTCAAACATATTTTGTTTTTAAGTAAGCTTGGAAATATTATAATTGGGCCAGTACAGTGAACTGGATGGCATTTCAAAGACGGTAACATTCAAAATAAATGCCATATTCCCACTTGTACTTTTTTTTTTGCATTTATTAGGTCAAAGTTTTTGCAAAAACCTTACGGCAGACGTTACACCAACAATCTGGGGGTCCACCTTTTAAATGTTTGCACACACCCAAGAGGATTCAGGTAATGGCATTCACCTGGAAACCAACTAGACCATTCCACTAACTGTTTACAGGTATGTGGTACAAAATTTTAAGATAAATACTTAAAACTAATACAGTCTAGCATGTTAAATAAATAACATGCAAATCCACAATTATTCATAAATGCCCTATTACTAAACATTAATATCACTTTATGAGACAATTAAAATACTAATACACTAACGCATGACTGGAATCAGCATAAAATATGATAATGAAATATGTACGTTACAAATACAAACTTATTTCTTTCATTGGCTGTCAATACCCTGAACACAATAGATTGCCAAGGCAGTAACTTGTTTATTACTTTATATCTTGAAAATGTGAACTTTCATCATTACATGATAACTATAGCTGTTCAAATTGCTTGTCTTTGTGCCTCATTTAATAGCACTCTTCACCCCAGCCTCCACTTGTCCACTCATATGTAACAAATCAAGTGATGTGTTGACCTAGTATTAATAATAAATATATCATTGATTGAATTATTAATTCCATGAGGCCAGAATCAATTTAACAAATCTTGCTATAAATGTTTACTCCTGTCCCGTTAACATGAGCGTGCCACTCCGATATATAGAATTAATCCTGGAACATGGCATTAATAATGGATTATGCAACAGAACGTTCTAGAAACTGACTGCAGCCAGCTTGCAGAATTTACACTTCCAATTTAAATGTGACATTCTCTCACACGTGAGTTCATCACACTGGGACTATAATTCAAAACTGTGGACAGATGATAATTAAAATACACACATTATTATTCAGTGTTTGGTGCAGACATCCTCTCATCATTGCATTTCAAAGTGCACTGGCAGGCGCCCATACGATTTACATCAAGCCACATTACAAGCCAATAAAGTGAAAATCAACCTGGGAATAAATTAAACAAGGCACTGAGTATCACTAAAATTAAGAATAATTTTTGGATTTGTTTATTGTGACAAATTACATGACATATTTGAACCCCCTCCCCCTCCCCAAGGGCTTCTGATATAAAGAATGCACATATTTGTCAAAACCAGATAAATGCTTTACTGTTATTCAATACATTAATTGCATTGAGGACATGATTTAGGACTGTCTGCACTAGACCACAGCAATATAGATTTCTGCTTGTAATATCATGGAAATGAATAATTTCCAGCATTCATGCACAATGAATGGATGCCTCTGAACCCTCAGGAGGGTATAAATCCACTTGAAGACAGTGAAAGTAAAACAAAAAAAGTTTGCCAATTAGAGTGGCCCAAGTCATAGGCGCCGTTCACTAACCAGCGCTAGGCTTTACTCTGCTGTTCATTATCCAGGTCCTAGTTCATTTGAGTGTGGAAAACAAGTCTGAAAAAATGGCTCTGGCTACTGCGTTTGGCAGCATCCTGGTTCTACAGTCTAGGGAAAAAATGATGGGTGACAAGCCTCCAGCAACAGGTGCCCAGCCGTAACGAGACCCGAGGACGCTAAGGCGTGACGTGTTCTCCGGTGAGGGAGCGGCAGTGTGAAATGTCCGTCCTGATTGGCTTGTATCTTGCTGGGAGGCGCAATTAATGGACTGCCAAGAAATGGGTTCAAAGAGCACATTTCACTTCTCAAGATTTTTTTTTTTTTCATTGGCGGTTAACCCTTTGAAAAGTAGGTTTTATTGGAATGCTTTTTTCTTTTTTTAAAATTCCAAACCAGTGTTCTACAATTCCATTGCTTTCAATTACCAGTAGTGATTGTTCCATCAGCATTAGAATGTTCTGTTACACACATTCTGACCACTTATTTGTGATCGTACACTTTAAAGGGTTAAAGGTTATCGAACTGGAAAGTATTGAGAAAGAGGAACAGGACTGTCTGATTGATCCTCGTGTGAAAGCCTAGTGCTGCATAATGGGGATGGAGCAACTTCCCCTTTGTCTGACAAAACAAAATGAGGCATGGTGATAGTTGAGTTTAAGATCCCTGTCAGAACAAGTCAGTGGTTAATTCATTTTCACTGGCCCCTCAAACAATACTCTCTAGTGCTCTAACAACCAATGTTCTCTGTGTTGAATAAGGTCTGAATCAAGTACATTTTATTCATTTTGTCATATACCCTCTGTTGATTGAATGCTAAAAATTTTACCATAGAATAAGCTTAACATTAGCAATAGGACTCTTTGACTCTGTGGTAATTTAAATGTAAATAATTCAGCATGAGTATGAAAGTACATTATGTGTAGTGATACATGTTTTTTTGCATTTTTATTGCCAAACGCACACAGCAATATGTTTTTCTATTGCATATGTCACAACATCAGTTTAATATTACGCCATTAAAGAAATAGCTGGCTGAAAACACAATTTCCATTGTTCACATTCCAAATGGTTTAGTCATGAATCAAGGTCATACTCTTACACAAATAGCACATGGATTGCAGTTGAATTACATTACTTGCATTTAATAAGCCACAAAGACTACCAGTTACTGATTGTTTCTTAGGATCTTTCTGTTTCAAGATTGACAAAAACCTGTTTGAAATGCACTTCTGCCTTTAACATTTTATGTCTCAAAGGACAAACATAATGGTGATGAGCATACCCGCCTCACCGTTTGACACTTGGGACCTCCGTTCCAATCTACCGTTTAACTGTTGAAACACATCACTGGAGTTTAGCTTTCTTGATCCATGTGACATTTACTAAGCAAATCTGGCTCCTTACTATCAGCCAAAGAGAAAGCTCCTAAATTAAACAAACAAAATCTGAGTGTAATGCCTTGGTGCTCTTGTATAGGGCAGCATGCAGTGGTGGGGGTGGGGAGGTGTTTATTTTTCAAATTAAGGACATTTGCTGTACAAGGTAACTCTGTAGCACATGCACATTACAACGGTAATTCACAGGAGCTCTCTTTAGCACTTGTTTTTGGTCACCTGATTCATATTTCAGTGTTTGACACAGTAGTTAATTGATGGCACTCCAAATTTGTAGAACAAAGGGAAACACAGAACAAAGCAGCTTGTATGGGGCTAGCCATTTTTGGCTGAAACATGGAACATTGCAGCTAATAGCAGATTCTTGGCAGCCCCGCAGGTCTCCTTTAGCCTATTTTTTCTATTAACATTGGAGTTAGCATATGAGGTTTAAACACAGGAGTTTTAGCATTGCGGCCTCTCTCTTCTTTGTCATGGATAATGTCCTGTTGTAACACTGTGGAAAACATAAAAAAAACAGCCACTGGTTACAGCATGTTTGAAAATAGCCTTCTTAATGCCACTGCTTGCATTCGTTATGTGCTGTAGCTGAGGACAGCACATGCCAAAACATTCCTGCGCTATCCAGCTCAACAAAAGAAAGCTAGGCAATTAAGGAGAATATTTCTCAAGTCTAAGCAGCGAGTGTCTTTGTTCTTCTCTGTGTATATCAACACTTCAAAAATAAAAATGTCGCTTCTGGGTAAACAGGGACCTTGGTGAGATACCGCAACTGTAATTGCCCAAAGCATCCAAAAGTGTCAGAGTGTGTATCTGAGATATGACGTTACACCATCCCTCCCCTGACCCCGATTCTACCAGCCCCCCCAGTGGGTTGGTGGCATTTTACTTGCAGATCTTTCCGGCATTATCATCTTGTGTGCTGTGAAACCGAGGCAAAGCTCAGATCACAGGGGACATCATCTTAGGCTGACAGAAAATCATATGAAATCTTTGAATTTCTGTAGGCTGCCAAAGAAATGCGATCAAAGTGATACTGAGCAAACTTCCTATTTGCCTCAGCTCCAAAATACCTCAATGTTCAAGGCAGCAACCAGCATTTGAAAATACCCAAAGCTCGCAAAGGGTGGTTGCGTCCTGGAACGGTAAACAAAGTTATATCCAGGGAATAAAGTCCATGACAAAATAAGCCATAACCATGGGACTGGTATTTTGTTCTATCAGCCAGGCTAAGATGCTCAATTTAAGCCCGCGTTCAGTTTAGCTATTACACCTTGAAGTGCTTCTGGTCGTACTCGTGCACAGTGGGGATTTTACATCCAGTTACATTCTACATGCCCACAAATCTCCCTGTAAATGTCAAAAAGAAAATAAGGGAATGCTTCTGCTTCCATTGATGTCCTTGAAGTTTTGAAATGTGCACAAACCAATTTGAAAATAATATTCTTGCTTATGCACTGTGCCGCATCTAAGGTCAGGGTATATAGAAACTCATTTCAGCCTTGCCTTCATGTCATGATACCGCTGACACTTTTTCAGAAGTGGACATGGCCCCTGTCATCCTCCACTACATGCATTTGAAGTATGCATGTCCTTTTCTTTTCCCCCATATTTCGCATGGATTACCAAGCACGTAAAACATCTTGAATGAACCGAGGATACGGCTTTAGAAATGGCTGTATGAGATGCATGCTACCACAGGTTTCACTTTTACCCAAAGGGATAGCTCATCTGGAACATTTATTGCAGAATTGCGAGAATACATAGGTAAGGCGGAGACCATCCAGCACAAGATGTTCTGTAGACAAGTTGAGATACATGTTCAGTGTATCAGAGAGGGGAAACTGAGAGAAAAGTTGCCTTCATCAGTGTAGTAATGAAGAGCTACCATAGGACATGGGAGGAGATCACTGATATAAGAGACTGTAGCGTAGAGAGAGAGAGAGAGAGAGAAGTGAGGACCAAAGACCGAACCCTATGCAGTTTTGCTATATTTATGCGTAAACTCAACAAAACAAGAATCATGTCATGAAAAATATTGCAATGCATGCAATAGAAGTTTTTTTCTGCACATAAATTATTTTATGTACAGTATACTCCAACTCATGAAGTGAGCACCACCAGTGCAGTGTTTAACTTCACTAATGTATGTGAAGGTCAATGTAATGCGCATGATAGACAAAAGGTGATTTTTATTTATTTATTTATTGTTTTTTGTCACCAGCCTCAGCTGGACCCACAGTTCAAGAACCACTGGTCTATACTGGACCTATTCCAATTTAGACAGCCTGCTTCAGTTTCACTAGATTGTTAGGCTTTCTGGATTTACAGGTATGGCTTGGTAGTCAGTAACAATATAATGGGCCAACATAAACAAAATGCATTAAAATAGAAGCCTGTTACACCCAGAGGTTACACCAGTCCGAACCAGTTAAACTTCTTGTATGGGGTGGGTAGTTCGCTTGTTGCTGTTGCTTGTTACTATAGAAACAGGCGTCAGGTGAAAATTTGATTATGGAAAACCAGGAAGTGGCAGGTGACACTGAATGCTTTATAGAATATGAAGGAACAAAGAAATACAAACAGGTCAAGAATGGTCGTTTGGAGATACTACGAATTACAATCGAACCGCGGTTAACTTGAGACAAATCACTCCGTGCACAAAATGATTTCTGGAAGCTCAGTTCGATATGAAAAACTGCCAACTAGTGAAAACTACGACGAACAGGGCAGTGAAAACCTCGAAGAAGAAGTGACCGTTTTTATTTCACAGTAAGAAAAATAAAAATAAATTTAATGATAACATTTTTTATGAAAGCTTGCTAATATCCAGATCTGATGTACTTAAAATCTTGCTTGTTAGTCAACTAACATCAGTTAGCACTACCTAGGTTCCGTTTGCTTGCTACGTATTGCTGGAGCCCGATGTAACAGTTTGGGTGACCTTGAAACGAACGCATTTGAATCGTGGATTTTCTAAGATTTTTGTTTGCGAAGGACAGAATTTCAGGAGTGACTAATCGTATTTAGTGATTTATTGCTGTCAACAGGAGATTTTAAGTGGGCGTGTAGCCTACACTATTCCAATAGATACTACAAATTCCTTGACAAAACAGAATTTAGAGGAGGGGTAGGACAATAGTGTTGACCGGTACTTTACGAATCATTGCCAGACATGTAATACTTTGGGATATGATACACTAACACGCGCTGAGTTAAGCATGTCATAGTTTCAACAGTTTTTTTTCTTCTTCTCGGATCTGTATATTTTATGGCAACAATCTGGTAGCTATAATGCTTTCGCAACTGGACAATGTCCGTAGGTCGCAAGTATGGTTAAACTTGTTCTGTGTTGTGTGGTGCGTCGATTTGAGTTGTATACAGATCGTTTCCAAGTAACAAGTTAATCCTTGGTTTAGCCGGTACACTGCAAAACAACAGTTGTCAAACTGGTATGAAAATTCTCAGATTTTTTGACCTAGAGCTCGTGTCATGTAAGGTGAATGTTAGACTACTTATACGTCTGCAAACATAAATAAATGAAGCCAAATCGTTTTATCTACACTGGTCAAGATACACATCCTCCTACATAGTTGATGACACAGTGCAACACATCCTAAGTTTATTTCAGATCCAGCTTTACAACACTGCTCTAATATACTCAGTATTTCTAAAAATAAAAAATGTTATTAGTACGAGGTAGGGCATACTTTGCTTTATTAGCTGTGTGCCCGAATATTAATATAACAGATAAATAGCCTGCATGAAGTGGATAATGAACTTATTCAATGACGTGGATTTGAACACAGAATGGGCAAGTCGTTCCACCATAATAAATGCACAGTCTATGCTATTGTACCATTATAATTTGAAATGTTATTGCAACATTATTTTGAATTACTTTGTTTGCACTTGGATTGCATTTGAAAAATACATATCTGTATATTTCAGGGTACTTTCAAAGGCTCTCAGAAGTGCACCTCTCTCATTCTGTATCTTGTTGTACCATGTTGTCTTTGATATTACCTAATTATTGATCTTGTAATTGAGTTGTGTCAGACTATGATAACATATCCAGAAAAATAATATTTTACTCAATTAATTTAGCCATTCTTTGATTTTTATTTTTTATTTGTATTTTTTAAGTCTTGATTTTTCAGGAAGGCTATACATGTTCCCAGTCTGAACTGGTGTAAGGAATAGTGCTGGAAGCACTTTAATACATGACACATGAATTGTTTCCAAGAAAGGGCCAGCGGTGTTCTCACTGTCTTTCAAGTTGGGGATAATTCCATGCAGAATGGCACCAAAAAGCTTGCCGTTAATGGAGTCTGTCCCAGCGCCCGTCTCTGACGCGCACCACTTAGTTTTCTGCCGTCAGTACTTCAAGAAACCTTGGAGGAGCTCGGGTCAGATCAGAGAGATGGCGCATTTGGCGAGATATACCGGTATACAGATGAATTCGCCGCCACATCACAAAGACAGATTGAAATCTGGAGAGAGTGACATTTCCATCCCCTGAATTGCAATGAATTCTTCCCGGCCTTTTCTGCTTTCTCTTTTATTGATTCGCTCAGCCTGTCCCTCTGTGCTTTTTTTATCACCTTGCTTGAAAATCCCTTGTGTGATGGTATTTATGAGCAGTGATATATCATTGCTTTAAAAAAAAAAAAAACCATTGCACGCAGGTCTCTGAGTCCGCAGCACAAAGTCAGACAGCGGAGAGGGACCTGGGTTCGACTGGCTGTGGCCCTCCTGCTGCTAGGATTGGCCCTCAGTTTCGTCATCTGCGAGTGGCGCGGGTGCCTGTCTGAAGAGGACGGCCTGCGAGGAAGCACAGCCGCCCCGGGGCATTCTGGGACGGGGCCGAAACAGAAGGGACACAGTCACCACCACGATGATGACAACGATGAAGAAGAAGAGGACCACGATCACCATGGAAACTCAGAACATCATGAACATCAGCATCCAGACCTCTATCACCATGGTGTTGTCATTACGGACTCAGGTAAGCCTCTTACTGTTCCCGGGCGTGCTGTATGTAGGCTATGTTTTCAATTGATTGTGATGGACATGCAGTATATAGACTGTATGTACTGACAGCCTACATCTTGCTAGTTCGTCAGGTGCTAAGATAATTTGCGAACCACAGTTTTATCATCTGAAGTTTCATGTTTTCATGACGCAAGAATGTTTTGTTTTAGCTATATGCTCTAAGATTGGCAAGGGAATTCTGGAAGAAGGTGGAAATGCTGTAGATGCTGGGCTAGCATCTCTGGTTTGCCTGGGGGTTGTTCATCCACATGCAACAGGTGTAGGTGAGAACCCTTTACCTCTAATTTTCATATCTACATATCCGTTTCATGGGATTTTCAGGTGTGTGTTTATACCTTCACGTTGTACAAAATTGTGTTCATAGAATATAAATGGGACTGCAAATTAGTAAAATTGTCACATTGAATGACTTTAAAAAATGTAAATCAAATGCTTCACAAATAAGCAGAATACCAAATTCATAATCTCATAAACATTGTTATTAGTATTAACCTTAACATTTAGTTACATTCAATTATGGCACTTTAGTCTTTTTCTTCTTGTCGAGATCTTATTGTATGCTTTTTCAATTTTTTGGAAAGGATGAATTACTGTGAAGTTTGCACAAAAAATGTAATGCACTTAAAATGTTAGTAATGAATTCAGATTGAATAAATGCTATTCGTGTCCTGAGGAACCCCGGTATAAAACCATTAGGATCATCTGCATCTTTTAAGTGATGAAAAAACGTGTCAAGGGTCAAAGTTAAAGCTTGCATTGTCTAATTTTTTAAGAATGAATTTAGCTCTTTTTAATCTTTGTAATGCAAGATTAAATCCATTATGTTAAAAAGCTACATACAGTCACTTTACATGAATATTTTAAAAGATTGAGAAAGAAAAATGTATCGTCTTAATAGGGATAGCCAATTAGTTTTATAATTGTCCCATAGAAGGTCATAAAGTGACAGTAAATGGGATTGATTCACAGCAGAATTATTGATTGTCTCAATGAATGTTAATCTCTGTTCGGTATTAAAAATAGAAGGAACTTTTTACACTAAAGTTATATTCCATTGCTAAATGAATGTGTACTCTATTCGCAGTAACATTTTTTTTAATTTTGAAGATTTGTAAAATAAATATTTGTGTTGGAATTGACTGGTTTCTGAAATACCAAACATAAAAAAATGTTTTTTTTCCTCACAGGTGGAGTATTTTCAGCAATTCTTTACAACAGCACATCCAGAACACACAAAGCAATCCGTCCCATTTCCCATGAGTCTTCCTCAGCAGCATATGGAATTCCAGCCACTCTTCAAGGTATCAAACAGCTTCACTCCCTCTTCGGCCAATGCGGATGGGAGAAGTTATTTTCGGGTGCCGCGAAGCTCGCTAAAGATGGGTTTCAGGTGGACCAAGCGCTTGCGGACGCTCTAATAAGCAACCGGGAAAAAATACTTGAGCCAAACCTGTGCAACCTGTTTTGCGATGGGAAAGGCAGCGTTAAAGTTCTGGGCTCCACGGTGGCCAATCAGAAGTTAGCCGAGCTTTTGCAGTTCGTCAGCCTGAATGGCCCCCGTTTCCCAGAAAGCCTGGCGGTGAAATTGGCCGAAGACCTGCCCCCGACAGAGAGGCAGGGCTTTGTTGAGAATGTTCAGCGGTGCGGGGTAGAAATCAATGACCCCCTTATCGTGGAAACAGAAGAATACAGTGTCTATGGAGCAACTTCCCCACTATCCAACAGGATCATATCGGATGTCTTGGGCAAAGTCGGGGAGCAGAACCTATTACCTTGGAACAATGCAGATCTTGACAGTAGCGCATCCACATATGTCAGTCTCTTGACGGCAGCTAAACTGATATATAACGACAATCTGGCCAAGGAAAACCGAAGTGTTGAAGATTTACTTGCACTGAATCCGACGGGCAGCCATATTGGGGTGCTGGATGGCGCCAGTAACGTTTTAATTATCTCTTCCTCGTTAAACAGCCCGTTCGGATCAAAGCGACTGCTTCCCTCCACCGGAGTCCTTCTCAGCGATGTCAGCCCGCACCCTGCTGACGATGTGCTCCTGTGGAGCTGCCCTTTAATCGTGAAACTCAAACATGACCATGGGGATGAAGATCATGACCATGATGATGACGATGACGATGATGACGATGAGATGCTGGCCGTCGGGGTCACAGGCGGGCCGTCCGCCCCGTTCGTCGCCGCCCAAATCATCGCGAGCAAGGTTCGCGGCGGGAAATCGGCCCAAGATGCCGCAACCGGCCCCCTGCTCCGCCTGGAAACGGGGAGTTCCGGGTTGTTCTCGGGCTGCGTCTCCGCGGTGACCAACGGCACTGACGTGTACAGGCTGCTGCTGGAGAAGGAGGGACGGCTGGAAGGCGTGGTCAGGTGTCCCGATAGCACGCTGGCCCTGATGCTCCAGGCGCACGCGGAACACGTGGGGGCCTACGGCGCCCCTGCAGCCTTGGCGCACGCTGACGGGTACTGAGGAGCACCACTGGCAGGGGTGCAGCAGAAAATTCTGGGCACTGTGCACATGCAATGTCTGTGGAGCCTCTTCTTAAAATTGTATACCAAAAGCAAACTTTGTTGTCCAGGCCTTTTGAATCCCCCTGCCCCGCCCCCCCCCCCCCACACCTTGGGGCCCTCGGTAGTCAGTTCCACTATTCCCCCCACTGTGACCCCCCTGGCTGTGGGTACAACCCAGTTCAGCCTGGCAACATCACTGCAGCCATCATTTTAATCTGCTAATTACATTAGCCTCCAGCCACCTGGAACCAGGTAGCCTTTGTTGTGCGGTGCTTATTTACATTAGGACAGGGGTGTCCGATCTTATCTGAAAAGGGCCAATGTGAGTGCTGGTTTTTGTTTTAGCCCAGCACTACAGTACGATAGCTGATTCAGCTACTTAACTAATCATGACCTTTAATCAAGATACTGATAAGTATCTTGTGCATCTTAGTGCTGGGCTACGACAAAATCCTGCATCCGCAACGGCCATTTTCAGATAAGATATGATGTGAACTTTAGCTGGCTGTGTTGTGTGTTTCCCTGACCTCTGTGGCTTTGGTTTTGGGGTTTTGGCTACCTGGGAGTGGCTGTTCCTCTGCCAAGCACTCTACGTTTGTTGCTGAACCGGTACGGCCAGTAACGACGCATCTCCACCTTGATGTGCGGCATACCAATGTCGCGGCCAATGTCTAAGTCCACCCTTCAGACTTATGAATAGAGAGCTTGCGCAACATTATGTGCTTGTGTGAGGAACTGGCAGGTAAGACCTGTTGCCCCCGCTTAAGGACTGAGAGAATTGCAGCAGATTGAGCAGACGCCTAAATCAGGCATTTGAATAGAGGCCTAAATCAGGCATTTGAATAGAGGCCTAAATGATGCGTTTACATGTTCAACTCGGTAGAATTTATATCCCAGATATTTGTGAGTTCTGCTCACTGAATACTGTGAATTTTGTTGCATGGCTTGCAGTGTACTCCCTTCTCAAATGCACTGATCCTGATTATTGCTGAAAAACTGAGAGAACAGATTTCAGATGTCTTTTCTTTGAGAAGATTTGAACTGAACATTTTGAAGTCCATATTGAATTATCTTGCACTGAAAGATGTGGAAATTCTCACCTGACGTACTGTAAAGTAAATGTATATGTTTATTTACATCTTAGACACGTCAGATCTTACTTCCAGGCACAAAACAGGATATTGATTGTAATAAATGGCACATGCAAATGACTGCCAAACAACTGTTGTTCAGAAATGAAAAATATAGAGACTCTGTCTCGATCTGAGTTTCTGTGAATTTGTATATATTGATGTCTGAGCTGGTGTTCCTCAGCTAAAATACAATATGATTTTTATTATTAAATTGTTATGTTAAAGTATGAGGAAAGAGATTACACAGAGGAGTACGTTTGTATTGTTACTCAGTTACTGACAAAAAGTTGGGCAGACACTATCATTAACCCAACTATAGTTTGGGTGGTTTTTGATGATGCTGCTGTAATGTTTGTACCATTTTAGCAAGTTTCTGATGTGACTACTGAATGTTATTTATTAAAATACATAAATAACGGAGGGGTGTACTTGATAAATCACTGTTGTGTTTGTGGGGATATTTTTTGGTAACTCACATTTATGCTTCAAGAGAGGAATTTTTCTTAATAAATCACATTTGAGCTGATGGGGATTGTTCTTAATAAATCACAATCGGATCATAAATCGGTTTTGTTTTTTTTCCACCCTAGAAAATGCAACACAGCAGAATATTCTCTAGCTGACAGACATCACAATTTCAGAAACAGAAAAATGTTTGGGCTTCAGTCTTTTCAGCCTCAATCTCTGGGATTTGCAACTTTCAGTGATACTGTACATCAATTGCTGACTGTCGAGTTTCCCAGTGTCCTTTTTCCTCCATCTTGTGTAACTCAGGGAGGTGCTCATTCTTGTCTGCACTTGTAATTATCTGTTGATATTCTTTCACGGTGTTGATGTTTTGTTATATGTAGCCCTTGAAGCCCAAGTACACAGAATTCTGAAAATAAATGTAAAATTATATAACAAACAAAAGCCCCTGGAATGTTTGTTTTTTTGATTCATGCATTTATTTATTTTTTTTTTGTTTTCTGGTAGTTGTTTTTAAGCCTGAGCGGATTTCAGTTCCTCGCCGCTCTTACAGAGGAAAAACATGTCTCTGTTTCCTGCTGCGAAGGAATAAACAGAAATTGGCTCGCCCGACGTGCGGCGTGGAATCGACCTGAGAAAATCCCGGCGTACTTTATTATGTCTCGCTGAACCGCGGCGTCTGCACTTCCGTCATGTTTAGCGTCAAAGCAAACTTTTTGGCTCTCACTCCGGTGAAATTTAAAGGGGCTCGAAGACCGCTCTTTGCGCACCACTGTAAGTGGACATAATTTTTTTTAAAAGCCAAACCGTTATGGAAACGGCGGTGCCCTAAATGGCAATTAAAAAGATTAACAGTGACTAGCAGTGCAGTTGCTCCACTGTTTTTTGTAGTCACCGATGAGGGATGTGGCTTTTAAAGGCCATTTCAGTCCTTGTGCACGGTACATTAAAAAATATGTATATTTTTATTACGCTAAACCTCCCATAGATAATGGAGGATCTTCAAGAGACCAACCAGGCCCATCTCTCCTTCAGAAAAGGTGGAGCAGCATAAGAGCTCTCATTGGGTTTCCATAGCGGGAGGCTGCCCAACAGTCTGGATGTCTTTCAGTTATACGTTTTGCCGCTCTCCGCCCTTTTGAAATGCGGGATGGTAGGACTGTCAGCTTCGACTCCCGCTGACGAGCTCTCGCAGGTTCTCCGGCTTCAAAAACCACATCAAGGAAGCTCGAAGACGACACAGTATTATAAAATATGATTATAGGGAGTAACAGCTGGGCAGCTGTACAAGTACATTTTAACATTTTAACAAGTTTCTGAAGTGAACATTTCTGATCTTTTTTAACAGAAGGCAGACCCAGTAATTCTTTTCACTTCTTTGGCTCACGTCACAAATTTTTCAGTTTTCTAAGTTTAATCAAATGTGCCGGCTGTACACTTTAAAAACCTCTTGACTTTAAAAAACATCCAACTTAACGTTTATTGAATGTGACCTTACAGCTAGAATGTCGCGGCTAGACACTGCTAACAGTAGGCGAGCAATGATATGTTCCTCTCTGCAGAATGGTATTTTCAGTCTGCGGTGATATCAACAGTGAAAGGCAATTCCTCAGTGGACCTTTTAACTCCGCGACGAGGATCATCCCAGGCAGATCTGAATGAATAATTTTCTGTGGTATGCTAAAGCACTTTTCCAGATTCGGTGAAATATCTGCATCCGCTGCTAAGCTAAGCACTCAATAAAATTTTTTTAAAAAAAACGACTGAATAGGCAAATGCTCGAAAAGTGCATGTTTTTTTTGTTTTGTTTTTTTACAATACCTGAAGCTCTCTTCCCTGTAGAAGAGAGAGGTATATTGTCTGTTCATTTGAATTCCTCCTGATGTCTTTCAGCCCGGTTTCGTGAACCAAAAGAGTTACAGATAAATACGATTGAGACTGGGAAGGAAAATAATGCAGTAAAGGGTAGAACAGAGGGATATATGTGATTAGCGGTATGAATGTGTGTGTGTGTGTGGACACGTATTACTATCTTTGTGAGAACCAAATGTCCCCACAAGGATAGAAATATGAGGAAAATTACGCAAGGTGGGGACCTTTTGCTGATCCCCACAAGTTCAAGAGGCTGTTTTAGGGTTAGGACTTAGGGTTAGGGTTACAATTAGGTTAAGGTTAGAGTTAAGGTTAGGCATGTAGTGGTTGGGGTTAGGGTTATGGTTAGGGTTAGAGGTTATGGAATGAATGTAGTCACTGGGAAGTCCTCACAAGTATAGCAATACATTCTTGTGTGTGTGCGTTCTCGTTGTTAGTGTTAATCAGTTTAACCATCAGGGTCCAAGTTGAACTATGCGGTTGTTCCCTGCACTTGGACCAGTACTTCTCTCTAGGGGTTTCATCATACTTGTTCCTGGTTATGGTTATACACTTTGTTGTACGTCGCTCTGGATAAGAGCGTCTGCCAAATGCCTGTAATGTAATGTAATGTAATGTGTGTGTGTGTGTGTGTGTGTGAAACACCGAATTTAAGAACACTACTCTGAAGCTGAACATCATGATGGCATCTACCTCTGCAGCTAATCCTTTTCAGAGGCACTTTTTTCATTCTTTAAAAAGTACTGTAAAATGTTGATAATTATTTACAGTGAATAGTACTGGTCTTTTCTTTTCTCCCGAATAAGCATCTTGTATTATCATGAAATTACATTTGTATTTTATTATCTACTTGTATATTAGTGTTGTTTTGGCTAGACATTGAATTTCCTTTTCTGTTTTGTCACTGCAAGTGACATGGTAAAAAAGACATCACAAGTAATACGGAAAATAAAAATACTTTTTATGGTATTTGGTGTTGTCACATGCAAACTAGATTCCATTTGTTGTGATATCTACACACAAGAAACTACTCTTTTTTTTAATCTTGTCACTTAAAAGAAAATCACCATGTAACTTCAGGGGCTGTGTTTGACATTTTGTTTCCACCTTAAATGGGAGAAATCTCTAGACACTAGGTGGTGGGTTGCCAGGAGATGTCTTCCTTTGAAAAGTAAGAATCGTGGCACAAGATCAGATATGAGGTATGCAAGGATATCCGTAATAATATTGAAAGCGATACGCATAACGAGGTTTGCCTCTGTAAATATCGCAGAGTGCATATCAGAGCAAAGTTAAAATGGTTCTTGAAGCCATGTTTTACAGCATAAATCATTTCTGCATTGGTGTTAGCCCAGGGCACGGACAATGATTAATTTCAGCCAAAAATTTCAGCCATACTTGTGATGGCGTGTACAAATGACGTGATATTCATTCAAAATTGTAAAGCCTAAAATGTATTTAAAATGTAATGGAGCCTTGCTATGGAAAGTCTGCATGTCTTTGAAATGCCCATTAATTACTGTTGCTGGCAATGCCGGGTGTTAAATCTTTTTCTTATTTCATACTGAAGGGCGCCTCAAACACTTTCGGCATTTAGATGGCTCATTCATTCCTCAATATTTCACCACCACTGTCGCTCACTTTCGACATAATTTACAACACTCCTTTTAAAAGTCCCCACTGTGTCCGCGGACACCATTACTTTTTTTACGAAATACAGAAAAAAGGAAAATAATGTTCTCGTTCAGGTTTAAACTATGTGTTGGCTGAACTGGCTGAAGGCACAAGTGTTACGGATCGATCAATTTTCTACGTTCGTTTGCAGTTTGAGTCCACCTACCTTCAGTTGACAGATCCATACTTTAGAGAATCTTTTTGTTGATGAACGCTGGATGATCAGTTCCAATCTTAGTACTTTTCTAATCAAGTTTCGAACACAAATATGGTTTGGGATGCCCGGTTCAGCACCTGTCTTGTCTCATCTCCATGACTTCCTCTGTGAATTTGGGTATTGGGTGGAACACTCTGATATGAATGTGTTTCAGATCCACTGCTTGTTTACGCTCTACAGTTCACCAGACCTGAGAGTTCAGTTTAGTTTGCAGTGTAAAAATGACTGTGTTAAAAAAACAATGAAAAAATGATAGTTAAAACTATAATGTAAACCAGACAATAATAGACGCCACAGGTGTCCTGCACCTGGTTGTCCATGTGTTTCAGCACCAGTAATTCACCTGTGTTGTTGATTGGCTAAAGCAGCGCTACAGAACTCCAGGTCCTACGGGGCACAGTGTCTGCTGGTATTTACTCCAATCATGCACTACACCATTTGATTACACAAATTATTTAACCTCCTAACTTTAGGAAGTAAGATCATTAGTGAAATGAGATGGTGTAGCGCGTGGTTGGAGCAAATACCTGCAGACACTGCGGCCTGCAGGACCTAGAGTAGAGTATTCCTGGGTTAAAGAGTCCACGCTTCTTGGTCTCAAGGCCTTAATCGTACTGCAGATGTACAGGAAACCAGAAATACTTGCAGACATTGCGGCCCTCCAGGGCTGGAGTTTGATACCCCTGATATATGCAATTAAAGCACAGCTGTCTGCAGGAGGAGAACGTTTCATGTGCTCTCCCTGAGTGATGCTACAACAAATTATGTGCCATCGTTTGGAACTAGCACTGGCACTGTAAGGATTTGATACCACACCATAACACCTATCAGTGCTCTGGGACGCAGGGGACGAGAACTACACACCTTTTTATGTCATGAAAATGGCTTTAGGGTTCACCGTTTTGAAATCTGGCAACACTGCCCCCCTACGCCCAATCACTTCTTCTATCACTGCTATTTTATTTTAGGTAGCCATAAAGCCTTGAGAATTTAGTAATAGTGAAAAGAAAGGTCATCAAAGTGAGACACTGTGTCCCTTTGTAATTAAAATGTTAAATCTTTGGTCACGAGTGCGGCAAGTTCACGGCAACCAGAATCCATTCTTCAGCCGTGATGTTGCTCAAATCCGTTAGAGGTGGCGAAATTAACGACACCGGGAGGGTTCAAAATCTGTCTGATTTGCTGATTAACTCTCTCCCAAGTGCATACGCTGTGAAAAGTAAATCATAACCAAGCGTAAAATGACTGCATAACTCAAAAAGAAATCTCAGCTGAAGGCCTTTGGACATGCAATTGCCTCGTAATGTACTGGCACAGATATTCTATACGCCGACTGGATATACAACTCGAGCATTTCACCTCATCTTCCACGCATCCTTCACTCTAAGGGCCCCATCTGCAGCCAGATTGCCCGCTGCCGTCTGTGCTGCAGAGCTGACCGTGGGCGTTCCGTCTGCCACAACCCTTCGCAAAAATATTGTGCAGAGAGACGAAATGTGAAAAAAACATGAAAGGTTAGGTTTCCTTTGTTTGCTCCTCTTTGGTTTTACATGGACACGCTTGCTTTCACACTGCCTGGAGAGCTTTGAGCTTTGAGTGTCTGAGTGCTTCCAATTAGCAGTTGCGTCTAAGCACCTCAAAAATATAAATCCAGCTTTCATTTTTGAAATACATTAACCCCAGCCTGTTGAAGCTTGCTGCAATGTTAAAGCTCCCAAAAAGCTTTTTTTCCCCCCCAAAATGAATTAAAATTTTTTGCTCTATCACGGTGCTTTTGCTCATACCACCAAGTAAAAGCACTCCATTAAGACACTGTTCCAGTATGTGGCTGGGCGTCACCATCTGTTACTGAACATGCACTGAGCATCTGGCCACAGTGGCCATTCAGCCCTACAGGGATGTACATATCGGTCATAGTATGACCCAGGGATGGATTCGGTGGTGATTGATGGTTGCGATCATTTTTGAGTGTAAAAGAGTTCCGTCTCTCAACATCGACTAAACTGTTGACCTGGGGGAGCCTGGTATGTCATTGGGTGGAATGCAGGAAGGTAGTGGTTAGATTAGGCCAGGGGGATCTCAAACCCTGTTCCTGGAGGGCTTAAAATCAGCAACCAGTTCAATCCCAGGAAACCAGGTGAGGAAAGTTTTAATTGATAAATCAAGCGTTGAGTAACATGAAAGACCAGCGCCACCTATAGGCCTTCAGACGCAAGGATCAGAGCCCCTACATCAGGCCAAATGTGTCCCCGAATGACATTCTTCAGGCCGTGGAATTTTCCCCATTTCTCTATTAAATTTTTCAATATGTTTAACAGCCAGAGGGAGAAACATTGAGGTGAGGCGCCTACACACCACTGCTGTTGACTACGGGCGTGTTCGGATGCAAAAAATGCGAGACAAAGAATACTTCTAAAGGGAGACGCAGCCAAGTCTTGAAGGCTCCGCGACTTGTCACCGTAATGGAACCTGGCTGTCGCTGCTGCGTGGCGGGTCCTTTGAAGTCACGGCGGCGCGACGGGAGCTGACGTCTGAGGATTTATCTTTCGCGCGTCACGCAGCTCCTGAGCGTTTCCGCGTCGCAATTTGATGTCTTCCTTAACGCGAAAACAAAAGAGAGCTGCTTTCCAAAATGGTAAAAAAAAGAACAGGTTTTATTCGCTGCGTATCCACTGCCACTGCTCTGATATTGGATTGCTCTTGCAAGAAAAAGCTGATCGAGTCTTTCTTTCGGGTCTGCAAGAAAGCAGCGCTACCCTCAATTTAATCAGAAGCTATACACAAACTACTACACCTGCAAAAGCAGCACATCGCAATCCAATAACTGTCAAACAAACCACGGAACATAACGTTTCTTTACTTACACATAGTGATGCTTATAGATTTATACATATATTTATAAAATTGTACAATATCACATTTCTGTGTCTCAGTGCAAAAGATATATTAAAAAAAAGAAAAGCCGTGCCCTTTTTAAGACTCTTTTCCAAATGAGACTGAACATTTGGTCTTCATGGAAAACACAAACAATAAATAAATTACGTTAACAATTTTACAGTCACCGTCAATTAGCAGCAGTGTTTAGCTTAAAGATTTTTTAAAAAGTACAGTAGGTACAAACGATAGTGTCTTACTGTACATACACAAGTCATGATAATAAAGATCATATCATACTAACAATAATAATAATAATAATAACAATAACATAATAATAACGGAAGTGATAACGATAATTATAATAATAAAACTCCAGTGTTTTTGTTTGAAATATTTACAAGTTCTCTGGCTTATTTTTCCATTTCGTTTCAATGTAAAAGAAGGCAAGTGGAAGGTCCGTGAAGCCAGGAGTATCAACTGGTGCAGATGCTGTTGATGGAGATGATGGCCGGGTCCACCAGCCCCATCTCCTCGTGCTCGTTGACGCACAGCTGGTAGCCGCACCCCCTCCTCCGCTTCATGGGCGTGACCTTGGCGTCGCCCTTGGCGCGGGGCGGGAGCAGGAAGCCGACGCTGCCGGCGATCAGCATGTGCCAGATGCTGTGGATGTAGAAGTAGTTCTCCTCCGTCTCCACGAAGGCGTAGAGCGCCACGGCGGAGCTGGCGATCATGGTGCCGGGGAACAGGAAGAAGACCCAGCGCTTCCAGGTGGGCGGGTAGCAGCGCCGCCTGCGGATGGTGCGGACGGTCTGCATGGAGGGGTCGAGAGGAGGGGGCGGGGGAGATATAGCTTTACAACCAAGAAATAACAGCCATAGTCACATGTACCTGCAGCACACACACACACATACACACACATGCCATTCTGATTTAAAAAAACGTGACCAGAAGGTGCCCGCGTGCTCTTATCAATACACCATTCTCTTTTTATCCTGCTGATTGTCTTCGCACCTTCTGATGACGAACGCGCCGTCTCTCCACGAAACGCACGTCGCGCCCGTCTGGTTTCGGCGCCGAGCGGTTGCCGCGGTTGCACCGAGCGATTCGCGCCCGGCGGAACCCGTAGCCCGCGTTCCCTGGTTTACAGTCAGTACGCGTCGAGTTCGCACACGGAACCCCCTTTTTTTGCTGATCGTCAAAAAGCTCAGCAGCTTTCAAAGTTGTACGGCGTGCAGCCGTCAAGCTGCTCGGGTGTCAGGAGGGAGCGGGAGTAACAGCAGTCCTTTTCATTTCCAATACCGCATGAAAATTCAATTAAGGCAGCCGCACAGCCCATCAGTTTATGTGTAATACGCTCGCACGTGCGCTGCGGCACTTTCTTTTCCTTTTTTTTTTGCCCTCGGCGGCAATTTCACAGCGGGCTACAGACGGATTCCGGAGATCGCATCCGGAGGAGGCCTCGCTCGGCGAGAACTCAGCGCCGCGTTCGCCAGCCACGCTATCAGCCGCCTGAACCCGCGCCACGAATCAGTCGCCGCTGCTAGCGAACCGGCAACGGGAGAAACAGGCTTGAGCCTGCACCACCAACAGACACCCCGATGTCTGCGACGTCGCGCTGCAAAATGGCTGCGAACGACTACGAATGACAAGAGGCGCCCTGGCTGCAAAAAAAGCCTATCGCGCGCGTGTCACAACACGACAACATCGACGCAACACGTCTCGTGTAATGATGGCGCCCTTAACATTCATGAGATACGAGGAGACGCAATTATATTCCTCGCGGATATTACACAACGCGGCGTTCTGCGCATTAATAATAATTCATTTCTCGAACAAAACAGCGACAATTACAATCATTCATTTCAGTGCTTCTCTCTGTTAAAAAGCCATAAAGCGATTAACCCGTGAAATTGTAAATTGTAGCTCACTCATAAAACCGTGATGTTATGAACGACTGTTGGAAAAGTGGTCCGGAGACAGTCGTGCAGTTATGGATCTTCCGGGTTTTTTTTATTTTTATTTTTTTAATTCGGCTCCTGCAGCTCCCGGTTTGAGGCCCCATTTTCAGAGCCTTTTGCCGGACTCTGAGCTGCCGCTGCTCACCGCACGACTCCGCAGGATCAGGATTGACAGGCCAGCAGGGCGTACCGCAAATGCCAGAGAACTCAGGCCCCGCTTTTCACCGTAAAAATATTCATATATTATTATGTGTGATTATCATAAAATTAATCATTATTACGTGTGATTGTGATTATGGTTAATATTCTCTTAATTTTGCTGCTGCTGCTTTTAATGATGATGATGATGATTACCCCTATTTCAAATAAAATTTTTTTTAAAATCATCATTTTTATAAAATTAACATGTACAAAAATAGGTGTTATAATAGCACTTTGCATGAATAATAATAACCGTCAAAGGAATTTAAAGTTTCAGTTGGAAGATTTTTCTTGCCATGAAGTCAGTACATGTCTCAGTAACCTTTCTGCCAAGCTTGTCTCTTGTGTGAGCTTGTGCCAGCATGTGGGTACTGCAAATTGCACGAATCCAGCGCACGTATGTCCTTGTTGAGAGAAAGTTATCGAGTGCGGCGTGAACTCTCTGCCTTGGCCCGCAGCATGTCATGCATTAATGAACTCGCACTCTTAATTGGTTTAATTTTGTCTCCGGCTAATTAAGCGAGCGGGGAAATGCAGGGTGCTCTGTGTGGACCGGAATTCGTAACAGAATCGGCCTGACGTGCGTCTGCGTTCGGAGTTCAGCGCGGGACCCGCTAGCGTAAACAATTATCGTCAATTAATCGCTTGTCAACATCAAAATAGATCAGGACGCTTTTCGCGAACTCGTGTCCGTAACGCGTTCGCGAAATGGTACATTTGGGTCGCGGCAACTAAGCTGTTTGCCTCACAGGATTTAAGAGGCGAGATCCGTGGCCTCACATAGAGATACGGGGGTTCAGAGCAGGGGCGTTCCACAAATTTCTGTGTAAATGCAGTCTTTGTGGGTCCCTCTGTGGGTCCCCCCCTCCATCTAAAACTTTTTAGTCCATGCCTTTTGAGGGCCCCCTCCACCTAGGGGCCCCGGGTAGTCAGTTCCACTACACCCCCCATTGTGATGCCCCTGGTTTAGAATAAGGGGCCCGAAGCCCCGCCCTGCTGCTGACACGGCTCTTTAAATCACAACACATTTCGAAAGCCGGGTTCACCTTTTGTTCCGGCGTATTCCAAAAGTTTAAGCAATTCCCAGAGCCTCAGGCCACAGGGGGGGACACGGGCGGGGAGGGTTATTGATTAGCTGATGCGCGAATCGATGCCACTTCATCACGTTCAATAATCTGCCCGATGTGTGACATTATTAAGTCAAAAATCCTTGCGCCCAATTGTCCTGGAACTCAGAATTCAGTTATCAGAACATTGTGTTGTGTAAAATACAGGAAATAAATATTTTATGTGCCCCAGATATGATAGAAAAATAACTCTGAGGTTGAAAGAGTTTCACTCAAATAACACAAGTGTTAAACAAATGCCACCAGCCCATGTAGTAAAGCCACTGTATGTACTCAGGTTTGCAAAATCTGCGACTGACAGGCATTTAATGTTTGAAAGAATACAATAAACAATAACAGGCCACGTATTAGTAGAGCCAGTACCTGACACATTAATGAATCGATGACCCCATGATCGAAACTAGTCTTAATACGATACATTGTCTGTATATAACATTAAATATATAAAACTATTTAGAATTTGGTAAATGGCAATACACCAATATTACTGTAACTTCTTTGCAGTTTACAGGGCGTAACTATTTAAACATATCTCATTTGTATGTGTTACTCAAAGTCTCAATCAATAAATCAATCAATCAATCAACCAACCAATCTAGTGTCTACGCTGCCGTCCCTAATTACTATCACATGCAATATGTAAAATAAGATCAACATAAAACGTCTTCCATTTTGCCCACATCTGCCTCCATCTGGATATATTAAAACGGATAGATATATTAAAGACATTAAATATGTCAGATATGTTGAAACCCAGCAGCTGGCCGCAGTTCAATTCTCAGCAACCCTCCTTCGACGCGCCGTTCGGAACAGAGATGCGCTTTCGTTTCGCGGAGGCAGGCTTCCTCTCAGCCGCGACCCGTCCCCTCGTCTTGTCTCAGCCGCGTCGTCGAGCTGCGGCGCTGCGGAAAGGAATAGGTTTCTGCTTTCCGCTCCGCCGGTCTAATCGGAGAGCGTCCGCGAGCGCTCGGGAAAACAAAGCCCTCCCCGCGAGAAACATGACAGGCTGCCAGGAGGCACTCTAAATGTGACACGCGTGGCCTTTGCGAGCGCAGGTGTGTCACGGATTCGGTGATAAATTGTCATTTTTTCTCGACGACATTAAAAAAATTATAATTTTGTCCGTAGCGAGCGAGGCCACACCGCATTCCTGCCTTAAATCAGACGCAAGGGATTAACGGATCCGCCATTTTGAGAGCGCGATGCGATTTATGCGTGCGCGCGATGCGCGACGGCAGGCGAATGATGCCGCTCTTAACCTTTGACCCCTTCTGAAAGGGATTTTGCACCCGTAGGCACGCATGCCTTTTTTCCCCTCTCGGGCAGCAGTGTCGAGTGTCCCTTCAGTAGGTGCTGTCCAACTATAAGGTTAACCTTGGCGGTATAAACGGGTGTTCTTGTTGTGCGTGCGTGCCTTTTTCCCCCTTGTACACTCCGTCAGCTGACAGCATTCTGATTGGAAGCGGAGCGCGCGTCTCTTAGGCAACGAACCGCTCCTCAAAAGCTGTCCATTCTGCCTGTGGGGAAGGGAAGGACCTCCCTCAAGAAGACCTGCCTGACCTCAAGCAATTCATCAACCAGCCATGGACAGCCACAGCTCTGTGAGCAGAAATACAGCTTCTGGAGCTGACGCAGACAGCTGCGTAAGCCCATGCATATGATGTGTCCACTATGGACGACCATTTTACCTGCAAATGTGTGACTTTCTCCACACAGAATGAGGCTACGAAGAGCATGCAACCAGCTGAAATGTCTACTAGTTCTGCATCCTTAGGCATAGGTTTCATTTCTGCTGTAGGGGAAACACACTGGTGGACCACCTAATCTTGCATAGTCAAACAACGAGTCTCACAAGCACACTAGCTAGCCTCACAATGAATTCATCTGAAAATATTGGGGGTGACATGTCTCGCTGTTAGGGTTCCACCCCTGTCTGCCATTAGTTTTCCACCAGCTCCTCACCTCATTCGCGAATAAGCTTCTAGCTGTGCATATTTGTCCGGTTTTGACAAATTCAAAATCTGGCAACCCTACTCCCTGTCTCTCCCCAAACCTATGCGTAGGGCTGTATCCCACAAAAGGACACTTATGGCCGACACACCGGACGAGAGCAGCGGTGTTCCCGGTGAAATGCTCCGGAGCGCATTGAAAGTCCGGCGAAACGGCGTTCGTTTTGCTGACTAATTACCGGGCCGATTGACCGTGAAATGACTGAAAAGAAACGCGGTATTGACTGCCTTCAGGACGTCCGGTCGATAGTCTCGACTCCCGCTAACGTCCATTGATTAATGAACATTGAAAGGCCAGGAAACAGCTATGTCGCACAGGCCCTTGGGAAAAAGAAATGGCCTGACGTGTGCGACTTCATTATCTCAAATGAAACAATTCTCCCCCCCAAAAAAAATGCAATTAAGATTTTATCAAATCAAATTAGAGCGAGTAAATATTGAAAAACATAATTGGATGAAAACCATCCAAACCCAGAGATACAGTATGCCGTCATTTGCTCCGGCCACAGAGTTGCGATAACTGATTCTGTTTGATGTTATCTGTCTCTTTCACTCGCTCGTCTGCTCGTCTGAAATAAGAATGCCGCAGCGCGCAGTGAATCCCTTTCTGTGTCACGATTTCCCTCGTCTCACCAAGACCTCTTTCCCTGTGCTCCGGCTGTCTCCTACAAGTCCACGTACATGCGCTGTACAAGGGCACTGGGGAGACCGGTGCTTTCCACCGTAATCTCCCCGCCACCTCCCACTAAAAGCCATGGAGAGACCCTGCCTCCAAGACAGTAATTTTTTTTTAATCTTCTCAGTTCAGGAAGCACATTATGGCACAGGAGGGAGTTAGGAAAAAAGAACACGCCGACTGGTAATGGAATTACAGGGCATGACTAATACAGCGGGCGAGAGGAACTTTGGGTGCACCGCGAGACACCTTCACGCGAAGCTAAAAGGAAAGCACTGTCTCCCGCTCACTTAAGCAAAGGTACACATCGGAAAGAGCACTCCAAAAAAAAAAAAAAAGAGGGACTGACAAGTCTTTTAAGCCTTGCTTGTCTGTCAGGGTCATAGCAAGAGAAATGTAAGCACAATACTGTTATACATTAAACTTGTCTGGTTTTCTGTCTAAAGGGATCTGTAAATTCTATGGTTAGGTTTTTTTAGTAGCTTGTAGTCCCTTGAAACATAAAACTTCAGCCTCCAGCATTTTAGAGCCCACTAACACCTACTGTACAGCTTCTACTGTTCAGTGGAGAGCAACCGTTTCCTTCAGTGAGGCCTTATGAAGTCTAAATGCATTGTTTAGTCTGTGTGTTCCATTTATTATTTATTTATAACATCTATTTTTATTGTGTAGCGCCAAGCACAGTCTTTGGCAAAGGCCTACCTACATACATAAACAGGCTAAGCTTTTATCTCTTAAACAAAGAGCCTAGGGGGTGCTGCATTGGAAAGTTTGTTGGGCTATTTATGTCATCCAGGATAACTGAATTCATCAACCATATTAATTTGACATATCATTTTATGTTTGCACACAGCTGTTCAGTCGTTGACATTTTCCACTTTTGAGCTCAAATGCAAGGAAACTGAACCTTTCAGCTTATGGGACTGAATTCATCTCATTTTCTTTTTCAAGAACATGAATTTACATTTAATATAAATCTTTATGCATCAGAGTGGAATTTTTTTTATTTAATTTGGTCACAGTGTTATATATGTTTTAACCCTTCAAAGTGTGAGATCACAAATACGTGATTAGAATTACCTTAACTGAACATTCTAATGGTGATTTAACACACACTACTGGCGACTGAAAGTGTAGAGTAGCAGAAGACTGCCTTAGAACTTTGAAAAAAAAATAATCATTCCAAAAAAGCTGGCATCCTTACCCAAGCAACTGCCATGATGCCCAGGGCGAACAGGCTGGGGCCTAGAAGGTTCCACAGCCCGTGTCTATCCAGCTGCAAAGCCATGGACAGCGACATGGCCCCCAGCAGGTACAGCACCTGGCACAAACAGGGAACACTGTTACCACCCATATAGTTTAAATGTGTGTGTGTGTGTGTGTGTGGGTGTCGGTAGGGATGGGGGGCTGCTCAGTCAGCGGGGAGACCCAGGTTCCTCCGCAGCAGAGCGCAGCGCGCTCGTGCGCCAGCAGGCGCCTGTTGGATCCGTCTCCGCGGTGCCCTCAGCGTCAGCGCGTGTGATTTGATTAGCCCCCGCGGCTGTCCGCCGTACCGCAGCCCTCAGCAGAAGCGCCGCCCCCGGAGCGGAACGGGAACAGAGCCCCGCTCCGACGCCGCTCCCGCCCGCAGGGCAGACGCCGGCCGGCCCGCGGACCGAGCGCTCCCAAAACGCCGCGCCGCGCTTTACTGCTGACCGCGGGGAGTCCATAATAAAAGCGGCGAAAACAAACTCCGCGGCTCCAGGGGGTCAAAACTGCACGACGCACACATTTCAGCAAAAAAAAACAAATAACAAATAATCCTGGAGTTCATAAAAAAAATAACAAAAAACAACAACAAAAAAGTGCTTTTTCAAGGCTACAGCAAAATTGGATGAAGTTTTGTAGTTTTCGCATTCCAAGTCAATATACAACATATTTCATTAAAAGCAGTATTATTATTATTATTATTGTTGTTGTTGTTGTTGTTGTTGTTGTTGTTTTTTTATTATTATTATTATTATTATTGTTGTTGTTTTGTTGTTGTTGTCGTTGTTATGTGAACATTAAAAGATAATGGTGTGAACCTCGGGCTGTGACCATTATTTCAAAAAGAAAAAATAACACAAGTTATTCAAACAGACCCACTGGCCATTAGAATATGGAAGAAAATGATAAAGTAAGATAGGGGTGAGGACAAAGCCAAGCGGTATGAATAAAGGATGTGAATAGTTTAACCTTTAAATAGAAAGGACGCGTTCCGCCCGCGCGACTCTTTTCGCGCGGCGACGGCGGTGCTACGATCGGAATCTTCTTGGTGTTTACTTTGAATTTTAATTAGTTGTCTTTCAACTAGCCCAGGGCCCAGGTTTTCAAAAATAAGCTGTACTGAATTATTTTAATTTTGTGCAACCGGTTGCAGACATCCTTGGAGACGCTGCCCCTCTAACTGGCGAAACGGGGTGTCCTTCCGTAAAAATGTCACTGTGTCTTTTTCACACAAAAAAACAGATCTTTAAAAAACTGTTAATTCCCAATTTCATCGTATTTTTTTCTTGTCTCTTCTCTCCAGACCTGCTTTAATGAAATTGAGCTATGTGGCTACTGTAACAGAAGGCTGCAGAACTGATGCAATTAGGCAGACTGGCCACAGGAGTCGCTGTTGAGCCCCAAGGTGAGGGATTTCCTGCCAACTGAAATCCTCCCTCCCTGAGCGACCGTAGGCCTGATTGCACACCATCTGCCAGTGCTTCACTAACAAGATCTAGGCTCGATTTCAGATTGAGGGGTGCATCACAGCACCCCAGCTGGGCACGCCACCTGGCAGCCCCAAAAAATCGAACCCTTTTCCAAAACAGCCCTGTGAAAGAGGCGGGGGCGTACCTGTTTGATGATGGACTTGAGCCTGGCCATGGCGATGACAGTGACCCACACGGACATGAGGGACCCCAGGAAGTCGCAGAACTGCAGGACGTCGTACTCCATGATGCAAAAGACCACAATCCCAGGCTGGTCGCAGGCGTGGTAGAACTGGGGAAGAGAAGCCGAAATTAGGGGGAACTGCAGTGCAATTATGTGTGCAGTGAGGACCAAGCTCAGGGATCCAAATATTTCCTCCCGAAGGCCTGGGGTGGTCTGCTGCTTTTAGAAAAAATTCATCATTTAACTCCTGGTCATAGAGGCCTATGGGGTCTGCTGCTTTTAGCAGAACTTCATCAGTTAGCTCCTGGTCATAGAGGCCAGTGGAGTCTACTGCTTTCAGCAGAACTCCATTAGTTAGCTCCTGGTCATAGAGGTCTGTGGGGTCTACTGCTTTTAGCAGAACTCCATCAGTTAGCTCCTAGTCATAGAGGTCTATGGGGTCTGCTGCTTTTAGCAGAACTTAATCAGTTAGCTCCTGGTCATAGAGGTCTGTGGAGTCTACTGCTTTTAGCAGAACTCCATCAGTTAGCTCCTGGTCATAGAGGCCAGTGGAGTCTGCTGCTTTTAGCAGAACTCCATCAGTTAGCTCCTGGTCATAGAGGCCAGTGGAGTCTACTGCTTTTAGCAGTATATCATCAGTTAGCTCCTGGACATCGAGGTCTGTGGGGTCTACTTCTTTTAGCAGAAATTTATCAGGCGATTACACGGTTAGCTGACCTCCTCTGGTTTCTCGGGTCAGAGCTAGGTGCTGAAAGTTAAAACAAAAAGCCAGCAGACCACGACCAAGGTTGCGCACCCCTGAAATAGAGTGACTCAAAAGACAGAGATAAATCACCGCGGCGTAACGTCAGCGGCTGCTTCTGGTTTTTAGATGATCCAGTGATTGTTTAAAGCTGAAGTCATTTAGAAAAAGACAGAGCAGAAATAAAGAAAAATGTGTTCTATCCAGTCACACGGAACTGCAGGGGAGAACGCCTCGCAGAAATATTTCCGTGAAGAAAGACCCCGGCGTGCCGTGCGATAAATGAAATCCGTGCTCTTTCACAAGGGCTTACGCTACAGTTTAAAAGCTTTTTAGGGGTTTTCAGACTCTTCTCGCTTCAGCATAATCGCAACCAACACCTAACCTCCGCATCGCATTCACCTCACTCATGTACTGTATGGACTTACATGCTTTACATCATTTCCTCACAAACTACAACGTTTGGCAGTCAGAGAAGTCTTCCCTTCTACCCGTAACTCAATGACTGGCGTGCGGAGGGGTTGGGTCACGGTGTCTCGGGCGGAGCGGTGCCAACAAAACATCTCATCAAGAAGATGTCCGAGACAGTGAGGGACAGCGGGGGGCCATTCGGGGCGATGAATGGCCCCATTCTCCGGGCCGCCTTCCTTTGTTGCGGAACACAAAGGGGTTTACGACTCCCGTGGAATTACCGACCGAGGGCCGGGGCTGCTACACGCGGGGAAACGCGTCGCGATTCGGCTTCTCTCGCGCGTCCGGGATCGGAGATGTGCTCCGACGCGAGGGGGGCGAGGGCTTCGGGAAAAAAGAACTGCGCTCCATTATCCGGGTGATGACCCCGAGCCGCGCCACCGTGACTCGACTGCAAACACGCGAGGGCAGAATCCAGAGGGAAACGATGCTAATAAAGGGAATTTATACATGTATTACATTCCTCTCTCCGAGGGATGCCCTGACATATGAGTCGAAACCTGCAGCCATAGACACACCGCAGCTCTGTTTACCAGCCAGGTAACGCTCACTCTATCCGCCTCCCTCCGCCCCCCGCCCCCACCCTCCCAGCGGGTCCATAACCAGGTCCCGCACCACTGCAGGGTGTCAGCACAAAGGAAATCCCAGAGGGCGATGCCCCCACCCCCCTTTTTTTAGCTGCGGGCGCGCTTACGGTGGAGAAGAACATGGTGAAGATGTAGACGGAGGCCTCCAGGAGGTAGTGGCTGCGTACGGCGATGGCCACGGGCGGGACGAACATCAGGTTGCTGAGGCAGAGGAGCAGGGTGGAGAGCAGCTGGAAGCCGTAGGAGTAGGCCTCGGCGTTATCGGTGCAGCCCCAGCCGTCCCAGCCTGCCGGGGGGTGGCGGGGGGAGAGGGGAGGGAAGACGGAGGGGGTGGGTTAGCCGCGCGCGCACGCCGTTCCCGCGCTCCCTGTTTGCGCGACGGCGGCTTCATAAATATAGATTGGATCCCGCGAGCCCGCTGTGTTGTAAACAGCACGGGAAACTCAGCCGAGCTTCTAATACACCTGCATTTTCCCTCTGTTAAAAAACCTTTGATTACCGTTGACTTAATGAGTGTACTCCCCCCCCCCCCATCCCCCACCCCTACCCCCACCCCCGTAGCGTGGCCCACCGACTCCTGGATATAAATCACCACTGGTGATTAACTCAGTGTCAAAAACAGATGATCAATTGTACTATTCAGATCAACCCACAGGAGAAGCAATGCTGTTTGGGGAGGGGGACAAAACACGGATGGCTTTCAAAAATAAGCTATTGAGAACAGATGTTGCGGGTAAAAAAATCATAAAGGGGCTACATTTGTACAAGCAAATGACAATGCAATTGACGGGCTGTATTCAACGAAAGAGAAAAGTCAGTCTTAAGCATTTTATAATTGAGGTGTAATTGAGAAATGGCAATTAGCATATTTGATGACATCACATTGTATCTAATAAAGCAATTGTACGATTGGCCATGTCTTATACACAAGAGATGAAGGCACACATTTAATTGAATAATTTATCGTACGCTGCCAATTATCTGTGATTGGCATCCTATCTCCACAATTATGCAGGGAGAGTGAAATATTGCAGTGATTAAAACCGCATTACCTCTAATGTGTAAAACATTTCAAAACCGAAAGCTGATGAGATAGCAAATATTACCGGTGATACCTTTCTTCATAAATCAAGCTCTGTATTTCTTCTCACAGTTGTAAGATAAAGATATTGTGTTTTTAAAACAGAAATAAGATACCCAAACATAGCCGTGGCCTGCTTTAGAGCTGTGAACCATTTGAAAGATTATAGTGATAATGAACTGTGACACATTGTGGCACAGCCTGCGAATGAGTTTTTTTTTAACCCTGTAAGGTGTAAGATCACACATATGTGATGTGATTAGAATGTTCTTAACTGAACATTCTAAAGCTGATGTAACAATCACGTGTGGAAGCAATGGAGTTACAGAACACTGACTTATAATTTTTAAAATAAATCCCAAAAAACCTGCTCTTCCAACGGGTTGATCATTTCAGAATTACAGCTAGGTAATACAGTTCCATCCACGGATTTTATGCTTGGTTATTTCTGTGCTTTTACCTGCTTTGCATTCGCACGCTGCGTACAGATAGTTGTTGGTGCGGAGGAGTTTGCACTGTCCGTACGTCCCGCAGTCATTGATACAGGGCGTGAGGTAGGAGCGCAGGTACACCTCCGCCGTAACATTGGTGCACATCTCGAACCTGCACGAGAAGGGCAAAGTGCCATTAATGATAGAAACTGGTGCAGTGATCCAAAATGGCACCTACCTATAGGTGAGCTATCGAAGGAATCTATAAATTTCACAGGACCACTAAATATCAGACATATGTTAACTTTCAAGCTAATAAAAATGCTAAAACCCAAGCCTTTCATGGGAACACTTAAAAACTCAAATATCACAGGTACTGTTTGGTAAATATATGATGACAAGTTGACAGGTATCGAACATACACTGTCCAAAGGATTAAAAACTGAAAGTCATTGGTTGAACTGTGCTCTTGCATGAAATGTTATGGTTGTTTCCCTACTTTTCAATGGCAGAGATCCTTCCATGCAAATGAAATGCAGCCTGCCATACTTCCAAATGCATTAGCAGGGGGAAAACAAGGACGTTTTGGGGAGCGGGCAGCTATAATATTTATTTATTCATAGCTCCGCAGCTGCTTTTGAAGGAAGCATAATGCGTATATAAAAAAAATCAGATGCCTTTTTTCGTAAGTACTGTGAGAATTCTGCCTCGGCAGCTGTTCGGTTCTGAACGATAATTATGAATCAAAAGGCTGTTTGTTTAGATCTTATCATCAGTCCAACAAATGCCAACAAAGGCAGGTTTTTTTTCAGGTTTCTTTTTTTGCAGGAGAGAGAAAATTGAGGAAGATTTTATATTTAGAGGGCGAACCGGAGCTCCTACAAAATTGAGAATAATTATATATGGACTGGCTTGTTTAGCTTGAGGATGCCTTTATTTATGTAAACTGACATCCCATGCATTATTACACATTATGGCCTAAATTTAATAAATATCAGTCAACTGCTTACACAAACAATTAAAAGTAAAATAATTTTAATTTCTTCTTAAACAGGGTTTGACAAGTTCAGCAATCGCTATATAGAGGTGCTCGGTAAAGACCATGAAATGACGTTGTCTTCAAAGACATAGATCTCGTTTCAATTCTGGAGGGTTAACAAACAGGAAATTTTCTTTTGGATTTTATTTTATTAATTAATTTTTTTTTTTTGGGGGGGGCGGGGTTACAAACAATACCACCCAATACAGCATGATGATATATGTATGTCCATGGTTGTCTTCGCCGCCCGCCAGTCCTCTTACCCGTGCTCATGGGCACACAGAGACCGCAGGCTCAGGTACCAGGTTCCCGTTTGCGGGTAGGGGATCCTCAGTTTGGTGATGTTGGACGTGGCGTTCACCGACAGCATGAACCCACCGATGGACTCTGCGCAAACGGTGGACACAGCCAAGGCAGGGCAGGACAAAGGAGAACACAGGTGGGGTGGGATGGGGTGGGGGGGGGGAGGGCCAGCGAGCCGTGTCATTATTTGATCATCACGGTTTCCATTGTTCACTTTCCATTACTCTCTGCTGCCTGGAGCCAAGCAGAGAAGAGGTTATTTTTTTGCGATTATTTGTCTGTTCTGGACAAAATACCTCCATTTTCCAATTATGTTCACTTTTCAAGGATGAGATGTGATAAATATATAACGAAACATCGAGAGAACAGCAAACTAACTACTGCAATTACGGTCAATAAGCACAGCTTTGGTGGTAATGATAGCAATGGTCATACTATGGTATAACACGATACTACTCGCCACAGTTTCATAACAACCGCCATTTTCACCACCTGAGGCCCACTAATCAGCAGAGAAAATGATGTATTTTTACAATGGTGTGAGCTACAAATTTTCCATTTTTTTACACAACCCTTCAGAGAACATAATGAATTACCCCGCTCCAAATTCCCTCTGGATTCATAATCCACAGTTCCCCTACTGGGTACAGTAATGGTTTTTGATGTCACATGCAGTTCTACTTATTCATGCCTATTTATTCTGTTCTCATTGTCGACGCTAGGGTGGAAACTGAACTAAAATTTCACTTTGACCATTTTTAGCTAGCATATTAAACCATGATTGGTGGAAACATCTGGAAAGAAAAAGGGTATCACTACACAGTCAGAAAAAACATGGGGTAGATCGGATACTCGAGAATATCCTACCAGATTCGCATTTGATGGTGGAGTTGTCGGACAAGGACAGCGGCATTCCGTGGTTCAAACATCCGAACACGGTGATGTTCTCCCCTTTCACCGAAGACTGCGGAGAAAGACAAAAAAAAGGTGAGTCTCAAACCAGGCCTCGTCGGTTCCCCCGTGCGTGGTATCGAAATTACAAACCTGACCTGCGAAGAGGCGATGATGAATAGGGTGAGCTGGTGTGAGACACCACGCAAAGGCGTATTATTATTTGATCCCATCTTTTAGATATCGCTCGGAGATCGTCCCTTTGTAGCTTAAAATGCCGAGTGGACCCGCGTATCTTAGTCTCTCCCACAGCGTCCCCACGTACATCGGGAAAATAAAGATGTTCGTCGACTAATTCCCTCGTCGCATGAATTATTGAAGAGGAGCTGTATTCCAGGCGCATTGCAAATTAGCGATATTAAGACACAGAGAATGTGGGGGGGGGGGGGGGACTTGCCTGTCAAAAAAGTGTCAAGTCCTTTAAGTTAATCAGCAGCCATGATCTATCTAAACAGGCTGGGCACTGGGGCAGTGTGATGACAGTTTAGGGTGATTAATAATTAAGAGTTTGTGTGGCTGCAGCCTCGCTACCCGTTTTCTATCTCCGAAGTCTCTACGGAACAGGGTGTAGAGCACTTCCCAGTGAGCCAAAGCCGGAATCTAGACGTCTTAGAGGGGTGGAAATCCAGGCTTAAGAGATTTTTTTACATGAATGAATATATCTCAGGTTTTACCCGGATATAGCCTTGCTATGAACTAGCTGGCTAGAAAACTTTCACTGTTCAACCAAATGTAGCCAGGTTTTCACCTGAATGCCTAGAAAGCATTTCACCAACTTTTCACTGCAAAATGTTTGCTGGGTGGCTAACCCAGAGTGGCATTCTCTCTTAAACTCAAGCACGGTGGCGCTCAAAGGTCTTAATTCTTTAAAGCTAACAGTGTTTTCTCCTTTGTAAAGCTTTTACTAGAGTTTAAAAGTACATCCATGCAGTGTGAATTATTTATTGCCACAACATACATTTAAGTAACATCAGATTCAAGTAACAACTTTTAAGGTTGACCTTATTCATGACACTTGGCGTCAGTGTCCCAAACAATTTGTACAACCTGCAGCCATTCCACCATGTACCCTGCTCCTGCTGAATGGTTGTACTTGAATGTGTGCTAGGTTTGTACTTGAATGGGTAGCCTCCTGGCAAAACAAAGCTGCTGCTGGAAGACCTTTTGGAGGGCCAGTACGGACCCTTAGAGGTGAGTGATGGGGAGTGCTATAAGAGACACTGTGTTTTGGATGAGATGTTAAACTGAGGTCCTGACTCACTCTGGTCATTAAAGATCCCATGATTGCAAAGAGTAGGCGGTGTCCTGGCCAAATTCCCAACATGGCTTTCGCAACCTGGCACCTAATAATCCCCCAGTTTACCTGGCAAAAGAATCACACACATTTTCTCGCTCTCCACCTCATCTGATGTGTGCTGAGCGTTCTGGCACAAAATGGCTGCTGTGCAACACATTGGTGGCTGAGGTGAGATTCCCCCTCATTACTGTAAAAATGCACTTTGAGTTTCAAGACCAATAATTATATAAATGTAAGGAATTATTCTCAAGATTATTTTCCTACATTCTCTTTAAAGCTGGATGTCAGTCTACCAAACATTCTAACAAAAAATTTCAGCCAGTGACAAGCCATAACTTTTTAATTAATCCCAAAACAATATTCCAAATGTCACAATGGTTATAAAATTGTACAAGCCATGCACACGCTCTTGGCTCTGAAAATAGTAGGCACCCTACCTGCAATATGTAAGGTTTCCAACTTTGGGTAATGAATATATGTCAAATAATAATAATAATAATTCAGTCCAGGAACTGCCTAACTCTCTTTTCAAAGGTAAAGACAAAGCAAATAGCAGTTAGATTAAATATAGCCCTTGCAGGAACAAAAGTGTATTGCGGTGGGCATTATGGTGTAAGACTACAGCCTATTCAGTCTGAACGTTTATGTAATTAGTGCAGCCCATTTTGACAAATGAAGGGCTCACACCAGCGTTCTCATTCACAGCTGTGATATAAAAAAACACCTGCTATGTCGGCCATTGTCTTACACGTGCGGTTGATAGGTGTGAACCGTTCAAGCACCTGCGTTCACTTCAGATTTGGCACAGGATGTACGCTGTCCAGTGAGCGATGGCTAATGGTGTTTAGACAGCTGCAATTCGGTTTTAGTGCCAATGGGTTACCGAAACAGCAGCGGGCAGACTCGGCTCATCTCTGCATTAAATTGACCAAAAACACACAGTGTTTGGCGAATGAAACGAAAAAGCAGCATTAACATGGAGCATTTCAGCCTGTTAATGCTCATAATTGATGGCGAGCCAGTCTTATGGGGGTAAACAACAGAGATGGCTGCGAACCATAAATACCCTTTAGACTTTAAAAGGTCATTTCAAGACATTCAAGCACTGGCATCCACTGGCTTTTTATTTCAATACCGCTGTAGATTGCACTTTTCTTATAGCCCAAAAAATCCATCCACAGCAAACAGCCTGGGCACCAGAACAGCTCGGCCTGTCCGCTTGCATGTCATTACAAATTCACAAGGGCTGAAAGCGCAAGCTACTTACGCTAATGAGGGTATCTTTCATGATCCCATTTGTGTAACATAAAAACAATACAAAAGTGGTTCACAGAGGAATCACAATTCAAGACATTTGAGAAAAGCCCTAGGTTTGAAACACCAAATATTCCGTTATGAATGTTAAAATCTACCTGTATTATAATTCAACTGCAGCGCATCAATTTTTTTTCTACAGTAAAGGACTGAATTTCCTTTACCGCATGCAAATAATATTTTATTATATCAATTGCCGTTTTGCACCAAATAAATGTGACAAGCATAATAAACAATCGTTAAATTTCTCTCTTGATGAGAAAAAATCTGGTGGATGACCAGTTTGTGGTTTAAATTATACCTGTAATCAAACAATTTTCTCTGAGAGAATGTAATTACATAATTACACATTACCTTCACCAAGAAGAAAACACCAAATTAAGCAAAAAGAATCTGCTCAGCTTAATTAGACGAAGGCCAGTGAAACTTGAACCTGCAAGAGGGGTGACAAAACAGATGGAAAACTTCGAAACATGCACTCCTGCTGAGGGAGGCCGAGCCTAGCAAAGGGTAAATAGCAACCAGGCAGCAACAATGAGAACTCCAATGTGTGCCTGACTGATATGTAGAAATCCATTCCAAATTCAATTCCGCTCTACAAATTTTCAGAGTCGAGCCCTCTCTGCACTTCCAGACTGTACGGACGGCCGAGGTGAGTTTCTACTGCATCACCCCAGCTATTTTCTCCCTTCGTCTGTGGGATGGCTGCTATTGCCATGGCGATACGAGCGAAGCACAGTTCTGAAGAGTGGCTGACTGGTGTTATAATTTTATGTACAAAGCACAGCACCGCACACCACGGTTCAACAGGTCAGTTTCTAAAAGTGTGTTTAAATTTGCAGTTTATTTCAATCCGAGAGGCACTCTTCTCATCTGATTAAAACCAGTCCTACATTTTGGCGCAACAACGGAAAAGGGAGTAGCTTTTTTTTGACCTTCTGTGTCAAAATTAAAGGTCAAGAGCACTCACGCTCTCTCATTTCTAATTACCTTGGAACTCTAAGGCCTTCAGGCTCTGAAGCAGTCATTTAACACTTTAACGAGTAAGATCACAAATATGTGATTAGAATGTCCTCAACGGAACATTCTAGTGCTGATGTAACAATCACTACGAGTAATTGAATGCAAGGGAGTTCTATAACAGTGAATTAGAATTTTGAAATGGCATTCCCCAAAATTCTACAAGGATGAAGTACTCATGGCATGGCTGAGTCAAACATGACCTCAAAGTGTCCTCACAGAGTTGTGTTAACACTTCTGCTCGCTAAAACTAGGAGAGGGCCTCATGCACACACTTCAGACTGGTTAGCGTTCTCCTCACACTCCCACACAGTGTTTGGGATTGGCCTGTTCGGTAAAGGCACATCCACAGAGGAGACGGTGGGTGAGCTCGTTAACGGACTCCCGGTACTCTCCCGGCCGCATGATGGGAGACGTGGAAGGGCGTGACATCACCGCTTGTCGCCGCTGCATCAGAGAAGGCCTGGTTTGAATCGAGTGAAAACTCCGCCCAGCTGCTATGTCACCGACGATTTTGAGGATCGCGTGACCAAGAAAACGGCCACAGAAAAGCTTGAGTACAATCAACATGAGGTATTTCTGAAAGGTGCTGAATTGAACATTCAGAGGCGAAATGCTGCCAGAGCCGATAAATGTACATAATATAAATATAATTATTACAATCATGATGTTATGTAGGTCATGTAGTAGAAGCAGAGACCCTAGGGGTTTTCCTGTCCAGGTTTGATGCAGTGCAAGACACTTTCTACTATGTAGGCAAATGGAAAGCACTAGATACTCTAGTTTGTCTGTAACTGGTGAGCCTAGATGGGTTGAATGGCCTGTTCTCATCATTATGTGCTTGCATGTTAATTATGCTGCTCTTTTGGTGCTTAGTAACTGCACACATTCGCATTCTTGCTACTTTGTAAAGCAGGGCTGATGCCTTCTGTAGTTACTTTGGCAGTTTTCCTGTGCAGAAACGGCGCTTAATTTGTCTCCTGCCAGTGGTAACTGCCAAAAAGATGGTCGACACAGCGGGCCGAACACTTTAGCCGTGTCGGAACACCTGGAAAACTAAAGAGCGGCACTTCTGAAAAAAGGTGCCGGAAACCAAAGCGTGTTGCGGTTTAGAGTGAACTGGCAGTTGGGGAGAAAAGCACTCAATATTCCCACTGCTGTTCTGCTCTTGATTGTACCCCCTTGTAGTTTTGGCACTGGCCTGAGTCAGGAGAAATTCATAGCAGCGATCGGACATGTTCAGAGCAGCAACTGAAATTCTTTGACTTCAGGCAGACTTCGAGTATTTATGTCAAGGAATACCATGAATGGTCCACACGGTGGTCGACTGTTCGCATCACGCAAAACACTGTACAGACAGGGACACGAGTCCCTTTCAATGTGCTCCACTTGTCTGAGAATATGTCTACACCATCTGTCCATAGAAACTAAGTTAAATATCAGTTAAGAGCTGCCAACTCTGGTTTGGATTCTGTTTGGATATTTTAGAGCACCTCCCGGTCTAAACAAATATTTTAATGTAAAACAGTGGCTAGCAGGTCATTTATACTGTCTGATATTTGGGACTCATGCTGTATATTGCTTCGAGGAAACAGAAGATTGTGACCGGCACTGTGGGTGTTTCTTTATTAGCTTCTAACATTCTTCAGGTCTAAAGTACAAGTTCAATATTTCATCTCCTGTGCACTGCTCCTATTTTTCAACACCTTCCTCATAACCTCCTACTCACTGCCTTTATATTGAATTTGTCAGTATTTCTGTGTGTGTGTGTGTGTGTGTGTGTGTAAGTCTGTGCTGGTTTTGTCTAAGTGATTATACTTTTTCTGCATGTGTATTTATGTGTGTGATCTGTGTGGACAGGTTGGAGTATGGAAGTGCGTGTGTGTGTGTGTGTGTTTGTGTATGCATGTGTGCGTGTGTGTGCATATGTGTGTGTGTTTGTATGTGTCTGCGTGCGTGTGTTTGTGTGTAATTAATATGCAGAGCTGGTTATCTTGCTTTATGATAGAGAGTGGGTATTGATTGCACTACGGTTATACGGACAGAGTGTACTTGTAAAAACTGGGCTGGTTGGTTCTGTGTTGAAGCACCACCATCCTCCAACGCGGTCCCAATTATCTCCTCATTGAGAAAACAGAGCTTGATCTTCCCAGAGAAATTCCCAAGCCGCAACACGCTGCATTCACATCGGGTGATTACCATGCTCTCAAAACACTGGATGATTGGCTATAAGCAGAGCGTGTAATCGCAGGTCTGATTGAGATGGTTTTTCTAAAAAGAATGTTTATTTAACCTGTTTGAAGCTGCCAATTAATCAGTCCGTGTTGCTGGGCATTAGTTTTTTTTTTTTTTTCTGGAGCTCCCACCACATCCTCCTCCCTCCCCTCCCCCCACCATTTCATCCCCACCCCCTCCTTCATATTGGCTCATTAGTGTCAGGTAATTGCCTTTTTCAGGCCGAAGTAGGTTGACTTCTTATGGTTGTCGCTTTCCATTAATTAATGTCTGGTGGTACCTTATCAAGGGGGAGGGGGGGATGAGGGACTGGTGGTCATTTAGCCCAGATGGTCAGTCCCCCCCACCCCCCCAAAAAAGGCCCCTGTGCTCCAGTGCACCCACCCCCCACCCCTATTTCCATTCCTGTCTCGTTCACTGCCCACAGACTGTGTACAGGCAGCACCACACCACACCCGCTGATACAGACCCTGATGGAGCAGAACCCAGTGCATCCAAGCGTCAGTGATACACTGCTGATAGGGTGTGTTTCTGACCAAATGTCAGCGAGCAGAGGCAAATGAAGCAGAATGAATACCGGCTCACGATTCCAATCAATCAAGCGAGGGCAAAAACAAAAAAACAAAAAAATGGGTCGACCGTGCAAACATTTACTTTTGGGGAAGATAGAAGAAGCGAAGGACCATGTACAGTACGTTTACAAAAAATGAAAAATAAAAGCAGGACATTGCTGCAAGGTCACGCAAACTGCTCTGGAGCAGTGGTGCGGGGGGGAGAAACGTGCCCGAGAAAATTAGATTTCACTATATACAAATGCTATTGCGTGAGGTACTACGGCTCGAATGAATCCATTTTCACTGTCAGGCAAAGAAAAAGAGGAAGAAAAAAAAAACTGGAAAGCCCAGAAGTCCCTGGGCTGTGACTGAATGATTGAGTGACAGGTGTCACCTCTAAACGGCCCATTCAAACTGCTCTGGCGGGCCTGTTCAGCCGAGACCCATTTGTGTAGCAGAAAGGCCCGGCGTCTGAGGTAAAGTGGTGAAAATGACACACATTACACACTCTGGCCATAAACCCGCAGTAGACTGACAGCCCGAGCGTCAATGCCCAGAAAAAGGAATGTAGCAGTAGGCAGAAATCATTGCCCTTACAGAGGCAGAAGAGTTCCAGAAGGTTCTGCCTTGCTCAAGCTTAAGGCATGGAGTATCTTTTAGACTCCCCTTCCATCTTTGTTGATTCATTAACCCATTTACTGCGAGCTCAAATGGACTGGGAAAACTAAAGCTCTGATGTCACATATCTGGTGTAGCACTCAAGATGTTAAAGGGTTCAGAAGTGACGGAAAAGAATAAAATAAACTCAAAAAAGAAAACAAAAACAATGTTTTTTTCTGCTTTAACTATTAAAACCGTGACACTAGAATTGAAAATGTTATTTCCTAAAATTTGGAAAGAAGCTGTTCACATATGTAAATGTCTGAAAAAAACATTCACAAAATCTTAAGTTATGCTTACTTTTGTACTTAAAAAATGTTCTTACAAAAAAAACAATATGGGATTCATGACTTTCATCTGCAGACCTTTGTTTTTGTGTCCCAGGTGTATGAGATGATGAATGCTTACTGCTCGTAGATTTTACGTGCTACCCTCTTTATGTAATTAGCATAAAGAAAGAGCCACAAACAAATACAGATAAGAAAAAATGTTTACAGATAACAAATGTCAAAATGTTCCTGAAAACCTTCTTAGATGCAGTTTACGATCAAATTTGACTGTACTCATGTTTTGTGAATGAGGCCCGCTGTGTTTTTTATTTCTTTTACGACACTTGCTGTGCTTATTCATCGTTTTTAAAGTGAGATATAAAATATCAGAGAATCTTTTTTTAAAAGTTTAAAAGGTCTGCATTCAAAGGATAAAAGAAGCGCTTCTCTTTTATGCCTCCCGCTAGAGATGTCCACGGGCTCTCGGGGGCGAAGCGCGCGCTGGGCGGACAGACGGTGTGGACGTGCACGCCGATGACTGCCCCACACAACGAGCGGCTCGGGGGAAGTTTCATTCGGCGCGAGAAACCCCGCCGCCCGTCCCCCCCCCCCCCTCCATCATCCTCAGAGATGACGTCCCTCCTCGGCGCCTACCTGTCAGACTCGTTCGCTTTCTCGTCCGCCGTTTGCTTTTCCCCGCCGCCGCATTTTTCACCTCTTAACCGCGAAAGCCTCGGTCTCTCCCCGGCGCGGCGAAATAACCGCTTCGTCGGCCGGGGGACCGCCTCCCGCGCTGACATCCTGACCGACCGATTCGCCGGCGCCACACAACGGAACTCTCCGGAGGGCGGCGGCCATTGAGCGTGTGCGTCGCCTTTGATTTTGCGAATGCGAGTGGCGATCGGGCGATTTTCCTTCCGTTCGGCTAACCTGACGCCCCGCGCAGGAGAACGGTCTCACGTCCCTTAAGCATTAGCGCAGAGATATCTCACCCGTCAAATCAACCCACCCCCTAACCACCCCCTCCCCCCCCACTCCCAACTGTCAGCGTCCTCTTTTTTAATAGAAAGCATTTAATCATACCCTGTATTGTTCTCAGAATATGCTCGTGATACAATTCATGAGACAATGTCATACAATACAAACAGCTAATGATATTCACGGGGACTGATAAATTCCATTATCATGTTAATTATAATCTCCTCCACATATAATATTATTGATGGTTACAGTCAGACTGCCGCAGATGTTCGTCTTTATCGGAAATCCCAAATCCTACCCAAAAAGAATGTGTTCGCCTGCTTGATCAGCCTGGTTTAAAACACAAAGAGCGATAATTTGAATAAAAAGGCGAAACATTATAAATTCACAAAAATAAGAAGTCGCTGCTTTGACATTCCACACCGCAAGCGAGACACGTGACTGAAGATGTGGGGGCACAACAGCGGGTTGGTTTTGTCTGGAGAGCTCTGCCAATTCTGTGCCACTGGTACGAAAAAGCATTGACATTTACAGTCACGCACGCAGCAAACGACATCTCCCAGGTTGTGAGAATTAAGTCAACGGATGCTTGGCTTCAACCATTTTATTAAACTAACCGTGGAATTGCGACTGAAGTGCAGAGCTATTCATCCAAAGAAACTGGTTCAATGGGAATTTTGTGGGGGGGGGAGGGGGGGCAACCCTCTTTTAGATGCATTATGGGCACTACCAGCACACTTGACTCAAGGAAAAAAATATGAATTACTTACAATTAGGTTTTTCTTTTTTTTTACCATGTACCAAATGAGAAGACAGAAGGGTCAGATCTGTGAGCACTTTCATTGGCCCAACCCCATAGGATACATGCATGACAGACTCTTAGCTTTCTACATAAAATGGCTCAGCCATTGCATTAAATACAAATACAATTATTCCAAGCACTTTAAAGCATTATCTTTATCTTGAAAGGAGTTATGTTCTGTTATGTGTAGCCAAAATATCAGACTATTAAGATGGATTCCAGAGATATACTGGAAATGATTTTTTTTTTTTAACGCAAGAAACCTTTTTTTTTCTTCTAAAAGGAGTCATCTGTCTGTTATTAAGCAACAGTACTGCCATTTTTTCCTTAGTAATGGGGGCGTTGGTATGAAAGGCAGCTACATCTTTTCTCTGGAAAATGATCACATTATTTCAAGCATCTAATTCAGCTTGAAAATGAAGCAAATAAAAGGTAATTATAGGAAATCAAATGATTTTTTTGGAAATGAAGCTCAAAGTCATTTTTTGTATGTATTGAGTCTACCTTCTGCAAAGCTGACTGATAATTGTCTGGTACATCCAAAGAATGGCTTTTACTTTTTCAGAAGCATCACCCTCAAAGCATTTTAGCACTGTTGTTCCTGTATGAGTCAGAACTGATCTATTACTTGCGTATCTGATGTGCCTTGATATTCTGGTTTACAGTGAGCCGATACAAACAAGAAAGGGAAAGGGCACATGATTAACAGAGATGGGATCCACTTCATTTGAGTTTGGCCAATTCTTAGAATTATTAGAAAACAAAAAAGAACACAGTAGCCATTTTGCAAAGAATTAACTTCATTTCAATTCATTTCCTGCACTGGCTGAATATAAACTGACCCCATCCCTGGTGATAAGATAAGTGTAAAAAAGACAAAAAGTTCAGAAGGACTCACCACGTTGAGCTTGAGCTCCAGGTTCAGCACGCCCCCGCTGTCCAGGACGGGCATCAGGTTGATGGCGAAGATGGCGGCCCTGTCTGGCGGGACCGAGATGTTGGGCCCGAAGAAGATGTAGAAGTGGACGGAGAAGGTGTCCAGCTCGTTGCGCAGCGTGGGCCTGATGGGCCAGCACTTGTTGGCGTCGGCGTCGGGGGCCAGGTAGGTGATGGTGTCTTCCGGGAGGAGGGCGGGGCCCCGCTCCGACCCGTTCTGGGACAGGCTGGGCAGGCCGGCCGCCGGCAGGGCCTCCGTCAGGGAGAAGGGCATGGCGGCCCCGAACGACTGGGGCATGTTCAGGGCAGACCCGGGCGAGGTGCCTTTGGAGACGCTGGGCTTGGAGCAATCTGGAAGAACAGGGAGGAGCGCCTTCACGTGGGTGGCACAGGCTTGGGAATACCAAGAGACGGGCACAGCCCAGAGAGATGGGGGCGTTGTAAACGCGTTGTATCGCCATGCCGACTTGAATAGCAGCGGTTTTAGCAGAACAAACATGACAGATGAATACACATAAACAGGTTATTTGGAGGTAATGGGAGCCCCTGTGAAGAGGGGTTGCTGGTGAGAGGCACTCTCTTTGATGAGGGCATCACATGGTCTCCTGTATCCAATCCCACGCGTTCTAAATCAGCGTGAATCAACGTTTGTGTCGTTCAGAAGAGGTGCTCGGGAGGATGCGTCCCACTCGCAAATGCCCATGCGTTGGCACCCCCCCCCCCTTCCCCGTGTCAAGAGCTCCTTTTAACGCTTTGCATCCAGGCTTCTCAGTCACAGTAAAATCAAGCTGTCAATACCTCAGCTTCTGAGTGACAGGGCAGAGAGAGACAATGGAATCCCACTCGTAATTATGCAGATCTGTGGTCCCCATTGAAACGATATTGGGGAGGTAGGGAGGGGCGGGGAATGATTTCATTATAATTAGATCCTTAAAAGCATGGCTTAATGGGCTCCTGGCTATCTGGGAATCTATGGGTTTTATGTAAATATGTTTTTCCTTAACATTCATTGGCAGCACTCTGTAAATTTAAAGTGGGGACTAAAGAGGATGCTTTAATTAATTGCGAAACACTCAACGTACAACAACTGTGGTGAATTTCAATGGCTAATTTGCATTCATGGATAGAGAGACAGTTTGGTACAATCTGACATTTGGCTTTCTCCGGTTATGAACTGGGATTCTTTAAAACTCTTTGGGCTCAGAACTCTAGAGTCTTCTTCTTCTCAAAGGGCACTTCGAGGAGTTTTCCAGAATATGTTTACACGTTTGATACTCTACAGCTATCGTTTAATATTTATATATGACTGATTCATGAAATGTATTTTATTTAACCTAGAAGACTGTGTATAGGAAATCCCTAGTGGAGTGGTCAGAACACAAGGTCGATGGCCTTACAATGGAAATACATCAATTCTTGGCACATCGAACCACCCACTAGGCTGTATTCAATCATCATTTGTCCTTATCTTAACCATGATTTACTTCCAAGTAAATGCGAGCATTACATTCTGTCTTCACAAACAAAAAAAGTTTGGCAAGTTAGTTTTAGTGATTGCAGAACTTGCCAAGCTGTGTTTGTGATTTCTTTAAAAGACTGCTGTCGATTATGCTCAGCCACTGCCTTTGTGTTTCATTTTATTATCAAACGCCCCCTTTAGACCTTTTACGTGATACGAAGAAAGAAGAGCAGGTATCCATTATTCAATCATTTCCCTTACATTTTTGGATTTCCTGTCAGCGGTCTCAAGCCTACCATCACAAGTTCAGCTCATTGCAGACACATCTGGGGCATAAGAAATAAGTGAACAAGAAACAGAGCATAGTGCAAAAGTGCCAAAGTTAAAATAAATTTGGCTTAGATTGACATGGAAACTAGCAGTTTCTTTGTGAGTTTCTGAAATCACCTGCAGAACTGCATGACAGGAATCACAGAAAAAACCCAACAGTGACTAACATGAAAAGTTACAAAAAATAGGGAGCTTTTTACTTTGGGGAAAATATCAATCACATCACCTCTAAGAGGACTTTGGCAGTGGTGATTAGGACCACTGTGCTTTCACTTTAGCTGGCTAGCTGCATCTCAAAATACATTGGAACGTATGGGCTTGTTGACTGAATAAAGGCACAACTTTGAATTTGCTTTTTAATAAACTATACCGATCCACGATTCGTGATTTAAATGACAATAACGAAGATCATTTGGAAGCTTCTGCCATTAATTCTTTGCCACACGTGGGAGTAACCTCAAGAGTAGCAGTGCCGCTTGTAAAAGCGTTTGTGTTTTACAGGTACTCTGTGGAAACCGGCCACGATGTGAAACCAAAGAAACGCGAAGCCCTCCAAGAATCAATAAACCTGTGCCTTAATTAGTGTGTTAATCACACAGCTTTCAACAAGACATTTCAGATTGATCAAATTAATCTTTTACTAACTCCATAATTATCGGCGCCTTGCCGAAACAGAGGTGCGGGCTTTTGCCAGTGGAACTTGACGTTGAGTTGGAACGTGCAGTTACAGGACCCCTGTGACTTGCATGATATACAAGCGTCTAATTGGGTAGTTTTGCCTTAGGCTACTACATCAGCTAGTATCTCTTTGTCTTTTTTGCTCGTGGGTGGAATAGCGTGCTACAGGAAGGCTAGACCCCTGTTTTTATATGGGGGGGAGGGTGGTGTTATGTGGGGAGGGGGAGGCAGGAAATAGTGTTTCAGAAGTTTTCAGCCATTTTCTCAGGGGGTTCACTTTCGGACGCTGGCTGCCAGTGGTGCTCTGATGGCGGGGGTAATGAATGGACCCAGCTTTCTCCTGGAGCGTTTCGGCCCCGGTGGGATCTGGGAAACGGTTTGTGTCGGTTGAGTGGAGATGTCCGGCTGTCAGGAGGGTCAAGGCCGAGTGGCAGTGTCTAATCATCACGGACTTCTCTTTTTTTTAAATCCCAAAAATGAATTTATCTGGCCATCGTAGCAACATCTCTTTGTGCTATAAACGGGCTAATCTGACCTCTGTCGGTCCCACGGCAACAAAGCTGTTTCACCAGGTCAAAATTCAGGCTTGGCATACGTACGCAACCAAACAACCAGGCCCCAAAGCCAAAGTGACCAAATGAACTTCATATAAAATATTTGGTGCGTGATGAAGACAAACCCCATTCATAAACTTGTGTCTGAAAGGGATCCTGGGAATCTGACTGCAATTAAATCCGCTGATCAACACTGTCACTAGACTGGCATGAATAAAATCCTTTAAAACATTAAAAACATGTTTCCTGAGTGTTTAAAGCCAGGGCCTTGTAATTACTCCTAAATGTAAGTGTAAAGCAGTGCCAAATTCAAAGTGTATTGCACATGACATTGAGCTATGGTTGGGTTCAATTTTACAGGAAACTTAATTTGCAACGTTACAGCAGTGGACAGCAAAAACCTTCCCCATTAGACGATTCACTCCAGAAACAGAATATTCAGATACAGCCTCATCACCCCACACTAAGCTCCAGAACTGCCTGAGAGACAAACAATGTATTTTTAACGAGAACAAGAGTGATTAATTATGTGGGGGTTTTTTTCTTCTGGAAAGCGAAAGTCTTCCCCAGACCTTTAAACTTCTGAACCCGTACCGTGCATATTTTGCAACAGGGATTTGCCATTAGAACGTGCGCTTCCACTCCCAGGATGCACCGCGGCTATGCTGCAAGGTGCCTGCATTTCTTATCATTCCTTATTTGCTGACATTTCTGCTGCGTGCAGACTGTTCCAGGCCCCGATGACAGATGCCGAAAGTTGGCAAGGACGCCGCTTCCTTTCGAAAAGAGCACCATCAGCTGAACGTGATCCGGAGCAGCGCGCTCCACCGCGGTACAAAACCCCCCTCCGCCAAAACGTGGGGGTGCGTCCCAGAAGAGCGCCCTCAGGTGCATTCACCTCGCGCCCCGACTTCGAGCCGGACGAACCTTGATGGATCCCCAATACGTCGCGAAACGAGGCTATTAAGCCCCGTGTCTGTCGATGCAAATTTATGCAAAGCCGCCTTTCATGGACTTTGGACTGCCTTACGCTGGATCAGAAGTTCAATTTATTGAACAGAGCTCAGGGCTTACACAACATCCGCTACAAAGTTACAGTACCCCTGCCCATAGCTTCTCCAGTCCTGATCAAATGTAGCGCACATTAACACCGAAATATGTAAAACGCTGCGATGCCTAGAGGAACCAGCATCTGCTTTGATTTCTTCCCTCGCGCCATTATGCATGTATTACTTTGTAAACCTACATTCATTTTCTCTGTCAGCAGAAGTCACTCTGTAACTCTTTGTATTTCGACGGACGTGACTATGAATGCAGCAGAATTAAATTCACTGTTAATCAGACCTCTGGGCTGGGTGTAATGGAGTTGCGCTATCTTTGCATACAATTGTTTTAATTAGCGAGGATTTCAAAAGCATCGTTCTTGTCTCTTTTTTTTAATTTTTGTCCAGTAAATGTCTGGCACTTTGTCATGATGTGTTCAGCGCTCATAAAAGCCCCTGAATTGTATCAACGGGGAAGTAAATCTGCAGTGTCGCGTATTAAAACCGTAGCACAGGAAATTGGGAAACGGGTAAAGGTCTCGCGCTCGCTCTGATAACAAACGCAAATAAATTACAGCATGAGCAAAACTATTATCTGCTGTGGCACAATTTCTAATGTCAACACACACGCGGCGCTCAAACGTATTATCAGATGTTCCGGGGATTATTCTTCAGTCACTCGTCGCTCCCAAGAAGTCGTGAGAGGCCAGGGCACGCAGCACCGCAGATTTACTTCGCCGAGAATTGACAAGGGCTAAATTAACTCCCATTGACACAACCCCACATCGCCAGCCTATAAAGTTCCGCCAGGCAACAGGAAAAGGTCATTCAGCCCTTGAGCACGGGAGGCCATCAAAAGTCCAATTCTGCTCAACGCCGGAGCAGATTTATGCCTCTCACACCATGATTTGTGGAGCGCGCTCATAATCCATCCATCTTAGACCGCGGACGAAGTCGGTGAAGTATTGCAGTAACTCCTGATTTTGCATCAATTTCTCCCACATTATTGCTTCATATCAGTGCGTTCGCAGCCCTGTGTGACAAGCCTATAAATGCCAGTTATGCATTATCCGCACCGGCTAATGAAACCGGGCGGAGTGGGATTTTATATTGATTTTAAAAGATGTGTGAGAAAAAGCATGTTTAATGGCGCCGAGAAGAGTAGCTCAGCCAGAAAAAAAACATATTTTTTTCATTTTTTTCGGAGCTTTTTGTATCTAGTCAAGTCTGTAGACGAAAACATTTAATTAGCAATAACTACCTCTTCCGCATCTTCATAAATGCCTAGCTGGTATATGTGTACAAATATAATAACATAATGTCATTCTGAAATTCCATTAGCAATTTGGCCTTTCCAGAGATTTAAAAAGGGGATTGTTGACTCAAGTAATGAACTTGCGAATGATTTCTGAAGTCTAATGAGCACCGGTAAAGTCACAGTTGTTCCGTTGGAGTAATGCTCAATCGTTAAGACTAAAAGTCAGAGAGAGGTGTCTAAGCTTTCATGGATCACGTACAATGTTATGCAAGCCCTGAATATGCTTTCTCTGTGTCACAGAATTATTGCTAGCACTTCTTATGAACGAACTTCAAAATATCTAACGCCTTTGTAAGTAGTAATTGGTACTACATAACCATTCATAAATGCTCATTTATTTAACCACAAATAGTCATGTGATTTTATTATGTCACCACTGATGCAGGAAGTGAAATTACCATTGTATAAGACAAACATATCATATGCCTGTTCGTAATTGTAGACAAAATTGTTTACGAATGTCTATGTAGGGCTTATGGCGCTATGTAGCACTTATGTAGCATTTATATAGGGATTATGAATGACCGTTCATAGAAAGTATTACCAAATAATGTAACCAGGGGTAAAAGGGGCATGTACAGAGAGTGGAATGGATGGCTTCCTATGCAGTGGCAATGAGAGCGATCCTTTGCCTGCAGGGCAGATTCATTTTTCTTCGATGGCCTCCGAAAATTAAACTTGTCTTCCTTTAAACAGAGGAGTTAAAGGATTCTATCCTCAATTATGTTTCCGCGAAAACGTTCTTCCCTCCCACTTCTCGGTCTCACTCTCTCCCTCTCTCCCACCCTCTTTCCCTCCCTGCCTCCCTCCCTCCCCCCCTCCACTCGTCCTCGGGTCAGGTCAGAGCTGAGATGTTACGCTCGGTGGAGAGAGGCGACGCTCTTCAGGTCCCGTTATCAAAATTGAGGCGGTCTCGGCTGTGTCGGAGAGCACCTCCGGCTGAGGTCAAGTGAAATACTGCAGGCAGACAGGCTGTGACTATGGAGAGGGAATAATTAGTTTTGTGTCACCATGGCAACACTGTATATTACTGCAGGAGAGGCAGAGATATTCCACTGAGGCAATCTATACCATGCGAGCCGGTCTGCGGTGTGACAACAAAGCACAGAGCATTGCTTGTTTTTTTTATTTTTTTATATTTTTTTTTTACATTTTCAGAATTTCTGAGGGTACACGCATTTGGAAAGAAATGAATGCTAAAATTTTTTAGCATCCTTAAAAAAAAATCTAATGACAACACCTGCAAGCAGTGAAAAAATTTGGCTGGATGCAACAGTGGTGAAAAAGGTGAACCAAAAACAGGTATTCCATGAGGCAGTGATTTGAGGATAGTGGAATAATACTGGCGGTTGATTCCTGAGATTAGTGAGAGGAGGTAAATTAGGGATATAGCCAGCTGATCAGCAGGAGGCTGCATACAAGAGTACTGGGACCAATTCAACTGACTGAAACCCTCCAATAATACACCATGGCTCAATGTATTACGGCATGTCAACATACGCAACACACAAATATATAACCAAGCGTTCCAGGCTTTCAGTCCAGGAACTGATCAGCGGGTGGTCATTACGAATATATCCATATGTGTTTCATATGGCATTCATATGCGCTATTTGCTCTTTAAGTAAATATCCAGTGAGATCATTCAATTTGGCTTCTCTTTCTGTTTTACCTAAACTGATCATTTAGAATACCAAGCTGTTACAGATGATAAAAACAGGAGCGTTCCAACATACGCTGTCTGTAATAGTACTACAGTGTTGTTCTGCTGAATTATTTATTAGCTATTCATATTTTATTAGTCATTTAAGCTTAACTTTGATTACAGTTTCCAGACAAGGGAAGTGTTATCTTGAGATAATGTTTGGTCTCACTAATATTTATTTATTGAAAAAGAAAAACAAGAAATCCCTGTTGCCAACGACACAGAGAATTGAAAATCGAGTGAGATCGGCGCCTAGTAGTGTGGAGTTATAGCAGTTTTGTACCTTCACCTGAATCTCAGGCCTCATGGACGTATTTGAAAGAAACGTGGTATAAAAGGAACTCCCGCAAGCTTCGCTTTGGTTGTTTCTGTTCTCCCACTCGTAAGCACGCATTGCAACATTTGTCTTCTGCGGCAGGACCGCAGCGAAAGGGAACCAATTAGCGGCACACATTGTGCCGGCTTTTATAATTACCTTCCGAGCACCATGCACTACTGCCCCTCAAACATTCGCCGCTCGGGTTCGTACCGCCGTTTTTTCATCACAAATTTTGGCAGGGACATCAAAAGCCGCAGGCAGGCTCGCATGCGGCAGGAGGCTCACGCCAGGGACTTATCCCTTTCTCCGTCACCAGGGGAGTGACGCTGACAACACGCCACACATCATGTCCTGGGCAGCGGGCATCAAGAGGGATCCCGCGAACAGCTCGAGTCGCAGCTTGTGAACTCTTTCAGAAGACAAACCCTGAAAACATTTGTTTTACGCGAAGACGTAAGGTGGGGGCGGGCTAACACCCTAGCTGCTTGAACATGGTTTGGCTCCAAATCAAAACATAATTACCATCTTGAGATATCGGTTGCACGCCATCCAATTACTTAGTTGTTTATTGGTATGACAGAAAGAAGTCCCTGATCGTATTAGATGCTAACGCACGCATGCAGGGATTGAAAATTAGGAGCTGACATTTTGCAGGACTTTCCCCCACACCGAACAGAAAGAGTGAGTCTCTGTAGTCATGTTCTCATGCTGTTATTTTATTTTTTATTTTTTTGGTATTGGAGGGGTGGACAAAGTATTACAACAGGGATCTTGTTCTGTTTTTTTAATGGGGTTGGGGAGGGAGGGTTCTTCTCCCTGTGGACCCACTTGTAGTGGCAGTCTAAGTCCTTCATACACCAGAGGACATCACCGCACAGCCCTATTGTTTTTAAAATGTCAGACACAGTCCCAAAAGCTTAGCGTCGTCAACTCTGGGAGATTGGCTCACAATTCCCAGCAAGGGTGGAAGAGTAATCCAATAAAGCAGCACTTGCAAAGCTCCACTGACAGTACGCTTTTCAGCTGCCGTAGATTCATAGCCATGGAGGGATATCCAACCATGGTAATGTACAGCGCCCGCCCTTTGAGAATAATGCTGCTGACATCTAATGCTCCAGTGTGCAGAAACAAACAAACACCAAGCCCCCCCCCCCCATAACCCCCCACCCAACCCTCATTTTCTGTTTATCTGAATCTAGACAGGGGGCAGAACAGGAGGCTTAATGGGGCATTAGGGGAATAGTCATATGCTGACATAGAAAGACTGGAAAGGCTGAAAACCTAAGGACTGAAAACCCAAAGGCTGAAACCATTGAAGCTTAAAACCTAAGGGCTACTTGTTACAGCAGCCCGGAGCTTTCTGTCCACAAATCTGCCCTGACACGCAACAGCCGACACCCCTGGGCAATCTCTGCTCCCAAAACACTTTCAGAAGACCCCTGGAACTGGCTGATCCCATATTGCAGCGGAGAAAATGTCAAGTCCGACTATTTCGAGAAACAACAGCAGCGTAAGTCACAGTTCTGCCTATTATATTTGCTCTTGCACAAGGCAGATGCTTGTATAAAAATAAACAGATACAGCAGGGTGTTTATAATAAGGCATCTACTCCACTGACAAACCTTTGTGTGCACAGATAATTTAATCATTTATTTATTATGTGTACTTTACAGGAACAATGTACGCTAATCTACGTTTTTCACCAATTCATCTATGCAAGAGTGCCAGATGAAGCAAAATCGAAAATTTAGTTTGCGTTTGTTATCCTTGTTACTCTGCGTTTTAGGTTACAATCGTCAACCTTTTCACAGCATTTTCATATACACTCAAAGACTGAATGAATCAACTTAACTGACTTTTAAACTAGGTTATGTACAATAGCTTGGGAAAAAAAAAAACACTCAAGCCAATCACATTGACAAAGCAGTTAAATCTGACTCAAGGATTCGGATTTACAGCTCCTCTCAGGTCCTGTTCGAAAATCATCGATAGAAACTGATTATTTATCAGCACAATCAAACGGAACCTTTCCCCATACCTAAATCTCCTGGGGAAAATTGCTTTTCTGTCAGTTCCGGGGCCAGACGAGCCACTCCTGGTTCGGCAGGAGAAAGATGATTGTCGAAGTTCTGTCGAGTGGAACGCGATGGGCAAACGATAAGAGAGACCTTTCCCGAAGAGGCGGACGGCGAGATCGATGGAGGCCGACTCAGAAGAAAGGACAGCTTCAGAGGCGAAAGGCCTGGGGGCTAGCGGAGGTGAGCGCCGAGCCGTGCAATTCAACAGCCCTCTTAGCGAAGGGCGACAAGAGGCTACCGCGCACGTGAATAAAATGGTGTAACCACAAATGTTTTTTGCCAGCCCAAAGTCATAAGGACCCAGCGATGTTCGGCTCCTGTCTGCATCTCTATCTCACGGTGTGATTTAATGGACGCTCACTCATGTCACTACATCAAACTAAGCATATTTTGCTAATGCGCCCATTACTGTTGTAGTGAAATTACCTCACCAAAAAAATGCTTCAATGGACAAATCTAAATTAACCTAATGAATTCAAATGGACCTAAAATTTTTAAATGCGAAAAACCTAAAAAAATATAGGTGTAACAAATTGAAGTAAAACATTTTAGGTTTATCCTGTGAAGCATTTTATTCAGGGCAGGATCTGTGGAGGTGGAACAAAAATACTTGTTATGTGCAAAGAAATGGAAGGAGGAGAAAACCCTGCGCTCATCGTATATTTTTCATATGCAGGCACTGCTACGGGCATTCGCCTCAAAGCCATTGACTTTTGATCTCAGACACTCACCACTCCAGATATGGGTAAAGGCAAGGCTGTGGTCCTTTGTCACCCAGGCATTACCAATAAAAGCAGGTCTCAGCTGGTGTGCGATCAACATAATTTCCCACATATACACGCAAGCACGCACACCCTCCAACACACACACACACTCACTAACACACACACACACACACACACATACACACATTTAACAGGCTTTACGGGAGTTTTCAGCTGTGCGGGGAATGCAATCAGGCCTCCTTGGCTTTTATGAGAGACAGGGTGAAATCTCTCTCCACATCTCAGTGTTATCAGGGAGCAGCGTGGTTCCAAGCAATTCCTGGCCCTTCTAGATTGATGGTCTTGTTCAGATACATCCGGTCTTTCCAGTGTAGGATCATGACCTCCCTCTCTGAGTGGTTTTAAACTTTAATAAACACAGGTTTTTCGAGGTGGGTTGGGTCAGACGTGGAAGAAACCAGGAGCCAGGATTCTTCATGACAAAACCGAATCATTTCCCTCTACTGGGAAGAACACCTCACCCACATTACTTAAAAATCAATTTCAAAACAAATACCAGTTGAAGAAAACAGATTGGAAAAGCGATTGAAAGAAATGAAGAAAGTTGGCAGTCACACAGCCAAGTTTAAATAAGAGGATCTAAATGAGATTTTTAAGGCATTCATTCTACAGTACACCATATTCCAACTCATATGCAGCACAATCAACAGCAAAACACAATTTATGGCATGTTGAACCATACTCAAGCATTGTAAGCAGAAAATCATGCTATATTATTTAAGCAGTCAAACCTGTTATTTGACTTCTTTAAAAACATTCTAGGCTCATGCATCTGTTATCGAATGAAAATTACTAGGGCCCAAATTCAGGCATGGGGCCACTCCAGCACAGGTTTTCTTCAAGCCAGACTCTTGAACAAATTGAAAATGTGGGCTTAAGGGATTGCTTTCAAGCAGTTTTCGACACTTTCAATTATTTTAAGAGAGATTTGAGTCATTCCTTTTTCCAAGCTCTTCACCTTTCAGAAGTGTTTATAGTTTCAGTAACATGTTCCCACACTATTATGTTGTAATTCCACCTGTCAATCAATAACACTGAGAAAATCACACAAATTCAAACACTTTATAAGGCCATTGTTGGCCAGACTGCATCACAGAAGACAACTGTATTACTGATAAGCAAGTCTTTAAATATATGTTTGCCTGCATGTTTCATGTGGGTGCAGGCATACATGCATTTATAAAATGTGACCTTAAAGGGCAACTCATATCTAATTAATATCAATTACCAGCACAATCCACTTTCTGCAATCACCATTTCAGCTCTAACAATAAATATACAGTATAATGAGCAGAAAGATCCCACAGCTGAGTTTGTGCAAGCACTGTGCTCCATTGGCTGTACACAGCCAGACACCTTTCAGAAACATCCCTAATATTCAGCAACAATACATTTTTCCCCCCCAGATTTAATTGCCTTCCCTGACTCCCCCGAGGTCCTGATAAGGCTGGGTCAACAACATGACATTGACAACAATTTGCTTTTTCTGCAAATCCTTGCTGTTTCTTCCGGAGTTTGCCAGAGTGCTTGGATTTCTGCTCTACTCTGGTGGATTCCTTTTCTCTGCTGTCTCCAACAATTTTTTTTTAAACTCTCTATTCTTTTTTTTCCCCTACCATAATGACAAGGTTTAATCTGAGGTAGTGCTTCTGACTGCTTATCTACAATGGGAACATTTCATTTCCTTTCAACTGCAAAGACCTTGTTTGCAAATTAACCTGCCCTCTGTTTGTGTTCCTTGCATGTTTAATTTCTTGCTCCGGTACCAATGAATAGCTAAAAAGGAGAGAGAAGCCCTCCAGTTCAAAGCGGCTTCTTTGGCTGAGCTGCTCATTGCGTTGGAGTGCGCGCAATATTCTAAGAAAGCCAACTTTAAAGTGCTTGGGTGACTTGGCCCAAATGAGTAATTGAATAAAGAAATGAATGACAGACTATTGGTTTGTGAATTAGGACCTGCCTCTCTGAAAGCATGCCCACTGGCTCTGACCCGGAAACTGAGGATGCTCGCCAGCATTTGTGTGTTGTGCTGTTATTAGCCTCCAATGAACAAAACGCTTGTTCTCATTCTTATCTGCAGTAGAATGAATGCACCCTCCATATTGAATCTGCAGTTTTTCTTCCAAGATACAAAGGTTGCGGTAGACAGTAGGAAGCATTACCTATCTAGTATCTCTTATCCAATCCAGATATTGTAAAACATTACCACTGTATCCAAAGCTTCAATGATAACAGTAGGGGGCGCCCATTAATTATTCAACACCTTTTTTCTATAACATTTTTTTTTTTACAACTTGGAGTGTGCTCTATTTATTTTTATTTTACTTTATTTTAAAGCGCATACAGACACATAGCAACACTCATTGCAGACATTAAAAATGCAATTATCGTGAGACCAGAGTTAAAGCAGACCATACGAAAGCGTGACATTCTTATATCCACCAAAAATGCAGTGAAAATTGTCATTTCAAATATCACAGGATGTCATTTCTTGACATTCGGATGCACTTCGAGGATGAATTTTCCCCGGTTTTCCACCTTGGCGATAAAAAGCGGGGCTGCCTGTGCACCTTTGGAGTTTAAGAGAAGGTTGTTCTTATCTAACTCAAATCTGTTTGCACCAGAAAAATCTACCACCCTTTTCCCAATACAGGAAGGGTCTGTGTAAGGACTCTGTCCATAGATCCAGTATACAAGAACCATCATAAAAACACCAAAGGTCCCTCTGAGTAGCCAGAGCTTGATGTGAAAAGCAAAGGCGTTTCTTTACCAAAGGACGTGGATCAAGAAAGAACTAATGGAACCAGTGATTGATGTTAACAGATGGAAGATTTACAGCTTGGATCCACATTTGTATCCACACTTAGACACACACACACAAACACAAACACCCACATGCACATGCACACACGCACTCACACACACAGACACACACACATACACACATGTGCATTCATGTGAGCGTGTGTGCGTCGGTGTCATGAAAATTATAGGTGACTCTATTCATTCTATTCTGATGCATAAAATCAGGTAATAAATGCACGCGGTTTTGCTTAGCTCTCGCTCAGAATCTGTTTTATAATATCCAGCAGCTCACGTGCATGTGCAGTAGTTATCTCCTGTTTGCTTTGGCCTAGTTCATAATATACACAGCCAGTGACAATGTGAAGACAATACAACCATCCACTCAATACAGAGCATAAGTGTGTGGACACAGCTGAAGAAACCTCTTTTTTATGCATTTTCATTCGATGTTTCATAGAACACAGTCCATTATTTATCTGCATTTGCATTAAACTGTCTTTATATCATCACTTGGTTTCATGTGTGGCTTTAAACAGTGATTATAATCAATGCTGATGGTTCTGTTATATAGCTTTTGTTATGCTACACAGAGCATACTTAATTAGTTTATTGAAACCAATGTCCTGTTGTTGCAAAAGTCCTGGTTCGGTGAGCTAATTGCTTGGAGGCTATTAAATCAGTGGTTTGTATCAATGTCAGGGTTAGATGCTGACCAAGTCTTTTTGACCACAATAAGGAGAAGAAACAAGAATCACTGTGACAAAAATAGGTTAAAAGATGTTTTATAGTTTTGATAAAAATGTATTTCTGAAACGGTACCCTGTAGTGTTCTTCCCAAAGTAGATCATAAGACTGTATTTATATACTACCCCAGTATCTAGTCCCTTAAGATGCAGTGCACTCACTTTTTGTTTCGCATTCAAAAGGTTCATTGAGCCACAACATTAAGATGAATACTTTCCTTTTTCCAATTTATAAACAGGAAAAAATAAGCAAAGTGTTGCATGTCATTTCAGTAACACTTTACATTAAGGTTCCATTAGCGAACAAGAGTTAATGCATTAACTAACTGAACAAGGAATAAACTAATCTATTAACATTTATTCATGTTTACGAAGCCATTTTCTTAGGTGCAAACTATGTGGTATTCACGCAGGTGTTACATTAGTGAACAACTTGTTCATGTTAGAACATACTTCCTTGAGTATTTTCTGTCAGTATATAAAGAATTACGTGTTATGACCAAAATGGAACAAATCATACTTCAATAACATTGAGTTAACATGGAAGAGAATGGTAGATATAAATATTAAAATGCAAATGAATGATTTGTTCATGTTATCACATGTCATGTTAATAGATTATGTAATTCCTTGTTCAGGTTAGTTGATGCATTAACTCATGTTAGTTAATGGAACCTTAATGTAAAGTGTTACTGTCATTTCTCATTACAAGAGCTGAAGAATAAGCGAGAAACATGGTCTCAAAATGACCAATACTCAATCCTCCCGTAGTGCTAGAATTTTGTTACTTGAAAATTAAGCTCTCAAATAAAATTCTAAATTACCTATTGCATGGGGTTTTGTCCTTTGAAATGTCATATTCCTTTCCCTTAATTAAAGAGTGATTATCCATCCATCCATTATCTATACCCGCGTATCCTGGGCAGGGGCACGAGGGGTGCTGGAGCCTATCCCAGCGTGCATTGGAATACACCTTGGACAGGTTGCCAATCTACCAGGGCACACGCACCATTCACTCACTATACATATGGGCAATTTAGAGTCTCCAATTAACCTGCCAGCATGTCTTTGGACTGTGGGAGGAAATTGGAGTACCAGGAGGAAACCCACACGGACACGGGGAGAACATACAAACTCTACACAGAAAGGCCCAGGCTGGATTTGAACCCAGGACCTTCTTGATGTGAGGCTGCAGTGCGACCCAGTGCGCTATGTAAATATCCCCGCTCTTGCAAGTGATATAGAGAAAGCCTGAATTCCAGCACGCAGATGGTGTAGAAATCAACATTCACGTCACCACTGACTTTGATTGAAGTGAAATGTCAACGAGATGAAATAACTCCAGATAATACATCACTATTATTATTATATCGTAGATTGCATTAACACAATTTTTCATGAATCTTAAAGGGCTTTACAGCGGAACAGGATGACTCACCTCACCCAAACACGGCAGCTGTTTTGAGATTTATTATCTAATTATACTACAGGGATGTTTAGATGACTGGATAGAATATGGAATTTCACGATGACCGCTCTCAACTTCAAATTCAGTGCTATGGGAGCTTAGCAACTACACTGAGTCGCTAAATAACACTCAAGTTCCAGGTTTAGTGGCATGACGTATTTTTCTGGATTTATCGTACTCACTCATTTCAAAAGGCACACCAATATGGCCAGTGTATATTTTAACATTTGTGTAGGTTAATTATAGTGAACTGGGTAGTTTTGCACAAACATTTCTTCAAGTTTTTCGTTAAGTTGAAATGTAAAGAACTCACTACAGGCTTAGTAGCTACTAGGCAACAACTAAATTTGTCTGCACCATGTGTCCATAACACAAAACTTAGTAGGGCAAAAGCTTTTGTAATGTACAGCCACACAAAATAAAGTTGATGTTAATTGATCTAGTAACTGAGCTCTATGATGTGAAACAGATGTAACCGCTCCAACCAAAATGGCGTCCAGTGCACCGCACCTCTCAATTTCCCCATACGCTATAAGGGAGAAACTTGTGCCTTTTTCTACCAAACTAAGGGGTTTACAGTCATATTGTCAACCCAGTTATACCCAAACCATTGGCAAAGATAAGGTTCATACAGCAGTTTTTTGAGCCATTCTTCAATACATTCGAATGGATCTGCTATTGAAACGTCATTAATAACACCGTTATTCCTGGTCAACGGCTTGCGTAAATATTTAGTTCATACATAGGATTACGTTCTAACTATGTTTTGCGGTGGAACATTTTATTGATTTTAGTAGTGAGAAAGTTGTAACTTAGTGAAGATTTAAGTCACAGCGAGGCTTAGTTCTTACTGTTGCACAGCTGATACAACTGGCTCCTGACCCTTCATCCGTGCGGTAACCACAGTACAGTCAGTAACATTAGGTAATTTAGGTGCCCCTAAATAATCAATTGCTTTCTCATTACATGATAACGGCACTTGAACACAGCCAGCTGTTAGATTGTCATGATAATTGCCATGGTGATGCCCTTGTTTTCCATCCCCTCACTGACCTGAAAGTCAGGAACCAGGGCATTTTTGCTGGTGTCGCTGTCTTTGATGGTAAATGCCAAAAGGTCTGAAGAAACTTCCGGAATATGCTTTTACGCATCGCTAAACCTTTGGCATCAGCTGTTCCATCAGGTTTAGCATCACAATGAACTTTCGTGCATACCTCTGCATGCCTTGAATACATCAGCGCCAAACCTTATTCTGGAAGCAGTGGGGAATGAGGCTAATGCAGTTTATAAAAGTTCTCTCATCTACATAATGATTGCGATCCTTTAATAATTAATAGCCCTGAAAAAGTACATTGAATTGCATGCCATTAGGTATGCCACAGATGGATTTTTCTAAAGTGAGACATCCATGTGGATGCACCCTATGGTTCACTGACCTTTCATCACCGAGTGTATCTGAATTTAGCTTCAGCTTTAATGGGATTATAAATGTACCAGCAGCGGGAGGTCGTCTTCTGCATTCTTAATTTTCCAAAATCCTATTAAAACAGAACGACTTTTGTCTCTGTGTCTCGCAGCTCCTCTACAAGGGGCGGGGTAGGAGGGGGTCGGCAAGTTCAGACGCTGTCGGTCCCCTCCCCCGACCCCTCCTGGGGGAGGGACAAAGGGTGCCGGGAGTCTTTTTTTTAATGATGGAGCACTCTTGGTTCTAGTTTCTGCCCATGCTGTATTCTGTCAGTCTGATTTGTGGAGAGGCTTAGGGCAGAGGAAGAGAATCCTCCCATCATACTGATGAGCCAGGCAGCATGGCACTGTACCGAGCAACTGTCCTGATTGTATTCAAGCTTGCTGTGGTTTAAGCAGCACCCCCCCCCCCCCCCCATCAGTTTGTTTGTCAAAGTGTTTGCCTCTTGCTAATAAAGCATCCGTGCTTTTCAATCAGCAGGTGGTAAACCACTTTGTCGCCTGATTGTTTCGAACCGTGCACCACCTGTAGGCCCGACTCTCCCTACTAAACCGCGTAAAGCGGGGTTTGCAAAGTTAAAAAAGTGCAAACTTTCAGTAAGCACGTAAATGAATAAAAGAAGCAAGCCAAGGTTACACAAAGTGACCGCCCACACCGAAGAGCTAGCGCGCTCGTTCCCAAGGCAGTAAAGAACACTTAAATCCCTCTGACTGGGGAACTTTGTCTTTTGGGCTAATACACTCAGGTGCCCATTTGGCATGTCAGGGGTATACGGAGTGCAAACACTATTGGCCTTGGCTCTGCAAAGACCTTGTTATCTCCTGATTTATTAACACCCAGGATCCAATTCACTGAACGTTAGATTACAGATCGAGAAGATTAAACACCTCACATGCAAAAGTATATTTTCAGCAAATATATTATGTATATATATGTTTTGCATGTCTACACATACACACAAAAAAGTACTTACATATATTTTTTCTTTTTTACAGTTTATTATGAGAACATGATGGCCAATTAAGGCCTCACTCACAGAAATGGAAGATACTGAATAAATAAAATATGATGATAAAATATCAAGATCACAATATGTTATAACACCTCCATTTATAATGCAACATCTGAAAGCAATACGTTGTTTATATGTAATATATATATAGCTTTCAGATATTGCAAAATGTTTTTTGAAAAATTTAATGTGAAATATATTTATCATTATATATTTTTTAAAAGTCCATATACATACAATATATTGCAAAATATATTGCAAAACTTCCGTAAGGGCCTCTCTCACCTCACCAGGTGCCTTGACAGGATGTTGTAATCAGTAAGTTACTGGTATAACGAAACCCCTTTCCAAACATCAGTGCTCTGGTTTCGACTCCCTAATGCACCAAATTACACAGACAGTGATTGCTTAGCATTAATACCCTGTTCATTAAGTAATCTGTTGATAATACAGTAGCACATAAAATATGCGCATTGTTTTAGGTCATGGAAGATAATGATAATGTTATTATCAGGAATATTTGGTGCAATTAACTGTGAATATCCTATTTTTATTTAATTTGTTCGGTAGTGGGGGGTGGGGGAAGTGCTGTTTTCATATATTGTACCGACTTTCTTTTGCTTCCCTCATTGTTTGCTACCCAGCAGTTCTGTCAGTTTACGTTGCATTAAGTTTTCCTGTTAACTGACAAGAATGGTGTGCAGTCACATCCTGTGTTCAAAGATGAGGCTTGAATCTAAACTGATGCTTGTGGTTCAAGCCTCATCTTTGAAGAGGAAACTTCAGAGCTACAGTGAAAGCACCACTCCCCAGCACATCAATAAGAGCAGCGCACTTCAAACGCACTCTCCGCACCGCATCTCATGACCAAAACAGGTGCCATTATTTTCAGTTGATTGTTAGCATGAGCATCACCGATGGTACTGGAGTTTGCACCCCCAAAATTTTAGAGACACGTGTAAAACTAACCCTAATCCTAGCCCTACATCCTCTAACCATGTCTTATAACGGTCTTATAACGGTGCCCTCTAACACTCTCCACATAAACACTGTCCTCTAATGCTGTCTTCACAGAGGACATTCAGTAGAAATATACATATTTCATTCTGCTCATAAATCTCATTTGAAACCCCTGCTTTTTCTTCTGCTCCACTGGAAGGTGAAAGGGGGAGAGAGCGAATGAAAAAGTGATCTGTGTGTGAAATCACTCTGGGTCTCCACGAAGGATGCCGGAGCAAAAGGCAGCGTGATTTCTGTTCAGAAGGCACATGCGGACCTTTGCCTGTGTCTGAGGTTGTGAAGGCACACATGGTCCAACCATACAAACCCATAGGTCACTCTCCAGTTGCCCCAAGGCCAGCAGTGGTTTGCGGCAGCGTAGTACATGTTGTTTTTCCCGCGAACTAATCTCAACCGAGCATTTTTCAACCAACGTAATTTATAAACTATTGAAGACATATCACACAGGAGAAAAAAAAACCTTATTGTTGATGAATATGAAATAAGCTCCTAAGGCAAGGCCTAAAAATTCAGTTAATTAGACAACATGACAAAAAAAAAAAGATTCAAGCGATTCAAAAGATTTTCTTTCTGAGAGCAGAAAATGTAATTTTGCTTACTCCAGTACAGCTTGAAATTTAGAGGTGTTCTAGAACTGTCAGTTTCTCAGCCGAACAGCTCAGAAACGAAGTCCCTCATTAGCTTTTTATTCTGACTAGTGGCTGTCGGCTTTGTTTTCCCACTGAAAAAGCCTCAAGGCAGTGTCTATTGTGCCATTTTTACCAGCACTGTCTGTCGAAGAACACCCACCTCCACACACTGTACACCCAAAGACAATTTTCTCTTCTCGCTGCTATATTAAGCCATACGGCTCCTAAGATCCAAAGAAGGCTGAGATCCACGGTGGCATTTACAGTTATTGCTCGAATTATGTGCTCTGAATCGAAATATCCCAAATTATGTTTTCTACTGGCAACTTAGTGGAGTATGACAGACAGTCCTTGAGAAAAATTGCAGATTAAATACAGTGGCTGCATCCATTCTGCTGAAGGTAAAAGTGAGAAAATTCCCCCTTGCATTTCAGTTCAGACTTGTTTGAGGCTAATTAGAGCACAGCTCAAATAGCAAGAATATATATACACACATATAAAATTAGGAAAACTCTGTTTAAAGTTTAAAGGCCCGATACAGTGGTGAGTCAAAATGACATGCGTGACGGAAACTACATCCTTCAGCTTCTTGCCTGATGTTTCAATTACCCTCGATGATGAATTACAGTCGTTAAAAGACCAAAATCATGGCTCATTGTCTTGGAACTGTTCTTGAAATCCCAGGCTGCCAACTTCAATTTGGGTATCTGAATGTCATTGAAATGAAGGGGGGGGTGGGGGGGGGGGGCATCTCGGCGGACTCTCGTTAATGAGTAATAATTACAATTTTAAAGCATAATCAAGGAGGTGACTCCAATGTAAAACTAAACAAGCGCGAACCCAAAACATTTTACACAGTCGAGGGCAAACATTTATTACCGCGAGAAGCAAATGATGTCGGTAATGAAAAGAAAGAAACTGATGGTCCACTGAGCCTTCGCCTACAGTAAATATGAAAATGAAAATAACACAACGAGAAACTGTCCTGCGTGCACTGCTCGGGGAGTAAAGGAATGGGAGAAAATGTAATAGTTGCCAAGAGACCATGGGAGTTCAGTGCGTTTTTACTAAAGGACCCGTGATCCGCCATTGCTACAGCGCAGCTGTATCTGTACTACTATCTAGAGCACAATATTGGCACACTGAACAGTATACCAGCCTCCCTGCATTACTATCATAACCATGTATATACAGCAAACTGTAACCTGGCTATTGCATTTTTTCAGCTAACTAGTGGTTTGCATCTTGCAGTTTAGCCTCTGTAGTTCTGTTTGTAAAGTTGTATGTGGACAGTAGTCACTGACACATTCATGCCTACCTCCTGAAGCGTGATTCTGATCTGTCAGACAGGTGTTTGGGCTTTTTTGCTTGTGGTAAGAATTCTTCAGTCATCAACTGTAGAGGTCTTCTTTGGCCTTCCAGGCCTTTCGCAATTATAGAGCACACCAGTGCTTTCTTTCTTCTTAATGATGTTCCAAACTGTTGATTTTGGTAAGCCTATGAAGTTTCACTGGCACAACAGAGGTCCTCATGTTGACAACTGCCAATAACAGATTCCAAAGGAAATCAAAAGCCTAGAATGAAGACGAGGTACTGAAAGCACTCTTTTGCTTTCACTAAGGAAGCAATTAAACAGACCTGACTAATCAAAACACACCTCTGCTTCAGACGTCTTCCCGTTTAAATGTGACTTGGTGGCCTGCAGACAGGCGTATGGAAATAGATTCTCTTTTATTGTTTTTTCTCGTCGACACCGAGCAGCCTGGGTTTTGATTATTTTCTGAAAACTGCTCCAAGGTACTAAATCTCCCGGATCTTAAGAAAATACATTGCAATATGGGCTTTTCATTGACTAAAGCACCCCTTCTGCTTAGATATTAACAGTATCGCTTCAGGGCACACTGATTTAGGACTCTTCTGTTTCAGTTCAGTCTAGGAGTATGAATATTCATAATGAATCTTTCTGTTCATTTTGAGCTGGGGCCAACTGTCATGGTGCTGCAGTTTTCATTATGAAAGTAATGTAAGAGAGAAAACAAAACAATCAACACTTTAAAGGTACCTGTAGAAGTAGTGGAAGATGAGAAGTATCTAGGACAGGGGCACAACAGGTCCCTGCAGTTTTCAGAACCTGTTTTTAAGAAATACTCCACACTTTTCCATCGCTATATGATCCACAGGGGCAACAGAAAACAGTTTAAGAAGACCAGTTGCATGAAGACATTTATGCAATGACAGGTAAAATACTAGGCATGCTCTGAAATGAACTCCCTAAAGACTTTAGCAGGATATTTAATGAATTTGTCATACAGAGCGGCACTTGTACGATTGAAGCAGCATCAGTGAAATAACGACGGCTAAAGCCATGTGTCGCAAATGCTTACTGGAAAAAGGACAGACGCGCATTGCAGGCCTCCATCTTGGGGAGCTTCCTGTTCCACACAGCAGGGTCCCTCCCTCTTCACTGTCACTCACTTGTATGACTAAGTCAGCTAAACCCTTTAAGGTGTGAGATCACAAATACGTGATTGGAATATTCGTAACTGAACGTTCTAATGCTGATGTCACAATCACTACTGGCTGACTGAAAGCAATGGAGTTCTAGAACACTGAATTAGAATTTTGAAGGAAAAAAACATTCTAAAAAACCTACTCTTCAAAGGGTTAATTGTGTTGAGCACAAGGGACGGTGGTGAACCCGTTGGCCGGTTGGCAGGAGGGCACTGCCCCCAATGAGATGAATCTGACTGGGAACGGAGGTTCGAGCCAGACACGCGAGTAGAAATCCTGTTAGAGGCAGGCTCGAGAAAAGCAATCCAGAAATAGGGGCGGATTGCTTTCTGTTTTCCAGAAGTATATTTTTCTCACGTATGACACAGTTCTTTTCTAAATCTGTCCTGTTTGAATGCTGGTGTGCTACTAGGAATTGGGGTGAAAGCATTGCCTTGTTCACTGTAATTTACAGAAAATTCGCATAAGTGTGGTTTCCTCCCACGTCCAGTTCAAAGACAGCTCGTTTTTGCCTGGATAAAATGCTAACGTTATACAGAACGCCCCTGAAACAGCTGAGGCAGACTCAGACCTTAATGAGCGGAGAGGTCAAACAGCTTCATCTAATAATAATGCAAGATGTTTGGAGAAAGGCTGCAAAGTGAGACATCAAGTTTCTAAGGCCAGCAGATATGTCATAATGCATTTCTTTTTTCATCAATCAGTCGACTTATGTGCAAGCTCAATGTAAACAATGGTTTGCCTTGAAAGAGAGAGAGATAGAGAGAGAAGGAGAGAGATTGGGGAAGAAAGATGGCAGGAGAGAAATTTATCAAACCCTACTCTATAATTCGATTTTACTCAATCTTCTCCTAAGGTGCTTGGGAGCATTGGATTCCATTCTATTACCTTGGGCTCCTGCATTCTCAATATACCTGCCTTTGACATCTGTGGCACAGGACTGAGGGACTTTTTCATTCCTTTTCAAGAACACAGGCTATGCCAAGGGCAAAAGCACTCGCAGTTTTGCAGCAATGTTATTATATCATGTTTGTTAGTGAATTATTTATCTCTCTCTCTCTCTCTCTCTCTCTCTCTCTCTCTCTCTCTCTCTCTCTCTTTCTCTCTCTCTTTCTCTTTCTCTCATTCCCTTCTCTCTCTCTGAGGCAGGAACTCTTTTTCATGACAAATTATTCTTAGCCTACTGTCAAACTTGTTCAGAATTGCACTGCATCACACGCAGACAGTTTTGCCTGGAGAACTGATTGCACAATGGAAACCATGACTTACAGTGAGGATATATTTTTAACGCTTTTCAGGAATTTATACCAAACGGATTGCACAAAAGGTATCTGAAAATCATGAAAGATGGGGGAGTCTCGCCCTCATAATTGCCCATCCTGAGTACAAAATGGCAGACCATCCAATCACGACAAATTGTTCCCTTGGTGGGCATTACGTCTAAGCCAGCCAGTTCTGCCTCATTGGACATAAATGGCCTTTTATGGTTTTCCACCATCCTCCCGAAAACATATCATCACCACGGACATCCAAGCCCACCATAGGATGATTGAAGGAGCTGTGTTCTTCATGACTGGAAAGCACAGGCACTAAACAGACATAGTTCTGCCCTACAACCTCCACCATCATCAGCAGATGTCCAGAAACAGAGACTTCCACCCTGTTTCTGTACAGTGTTCTGATTTCCGAGCGTGACATCCTCCAGTTGTGCTAATGCGAAGTTTCCTTCATTCTTTATTTTATAAAACATACTTGTTGTTTTGCATCCAACAAAATGTCCTCTCCTTCTGGCGTTCATTTTTTTCTCTCAGTGGAGACATCAACCAGAAGCCGAAAAGACAATTACGGCTCCTCTTAGACAAGGGGGAGCGTCGGTGCTTCTTCCTGTGGGATCCTGTCATGGCGGGGGCACACAGTCGCCCCGCCTTAACAAATGTCCTGTTATGGCATCTGCAATCCAACGACGGGCCGTGGCATTGAAAAAGAGAGTTGGTTTTGAGAGGGGGGGGGGAAAAGCGCTTTCTCTGTCCTTTGCAATAATAGGCTTTCGGTGATTGAATTTCCTCTCTCTATTTCACACCTTCTGCGCAGCTGAATTGCTGTATTTATCATGTGGGCTAAAGACGCAGAAGAGTGCGGAATTCATCAGCGGCTTCGAGCGCTCAATCGTACCGGCGGCGGAATAATGACGTCGACTTCATTCGGTGACAAGGGCCTCATCTGCGGCTCGCGGCTTCGATCTGTCACCGAGATTCATCACGAGACCTCTGCAAACACACTTTCGCTTTCCATTCCACCTGACGGGCAAAAATCACCTGGGACCTTTGCCGGCAGCTTAAATCCCAGCACGTTTTCCGTTAATGCACTGGATCCTTTCGTCGGAATGCCCGGGAATACCAATAGCCTGACGGCAGGATGGAGCCATATGCTCGCAACATTTGTGCAAATAAATCCTAATAAAGAATTAATGGATCCCCGCTCAAATTATCAAGCTGTTGCCGTTTAATCTTCATCGCATCAAGCGTTATTTCTACAATCGCTATGGGGACAGGGGCATCCAAAATGCCCCGGGCAACCTTTCCACCCAGGGCACCGGAGAGCCACTGGCATGCCACGAGGAGCCACAAGCACTCCACACAGAAGGTCCCTAGTAGGCACATTAAAATACAGTAGAAGGGATTTTCCAGCCCTTGGATAATGGAACCCAGCATCTCTAAGAGTGCTTGCTTCAGCAAACTATGCCCAAGCCTTCACTAACATCTTCACCCAGCAATATTCAGCAGAAGGTCACATCATGCAAAATGTGTAATGTTAGCACAAGATCACATTAAGCCTTTATGGTGTATGATCACAAATATACAATTAGAATGTTCTTAACCCAACATTCTAATTCTAATAATCACTTTTGTAGAATTTGGAAAAAACCTTCCAAAAACCTATTATTCAAAGGGTTAAACAGCTGCATTAAAGTGCATAGAACATCAGTGCCATTGCCTAGGTGTTCCAAGCTTAGCTGTCACCTTGCTAATAAACATAACATTCAAAACCTGCATATTACAGGTGGTTCTTGGTGGTGGGATGGGGATGCCAATGAGAAAGAAAAGGTTGTTGTAAAACAACACTCCATCACAGCAACCTCTCTATTGTATTTGCCACTGTGGGCTTTAGGGTCTAGCAAACAGACAGGATATGACACGCTCCCAGAGCACTGACCTTTGACCTGGACACCGATGCGGAAGTAGACATCGGCGTTGCCCTGGCTCCTCTCCACCAGGATGTAGTACCACTGCTCCCAGGAGGGCAGGAGGGTCTGCAGCTCGCAGGTGCCGCCCCCTTGGCAGTCCTGGGAGGTGGAGTTGTGCAAGGGCGGGGCACGAGCCCTGATCTTCAGGAGTATCGGGCAGGTCTCCACGCTCCTGTTCCTCGTGCTGCAGTTCACCAGCTGGACCCTCACTTGGGAAATGTAGTTCGGAATGAACACTCTGTAGACAAAACAGAAGAGAAAACCGCACAACAGGGAATGGGTTATGGAGGGCACTGTCAAGCCTTGTGTACTGTTTACCAAGCCCTGTAGCATTTTAATTGATGTTTTTTGTCTTTATTTGACTATTAAGCTTCTCTGTTATGCAGCTCAAACCTGCCCAGGGACTACAGATAAAAACAGAAAAATGACTGGTGCAACGTATTCAATGCACACTGCATCCGTGATGACAACCATAAACTCTCCCTGTGGAATAAATACGTAACTTAAATACAAGCAACAATACAACATAGGGATATATTCAGGAAATAACTTTTTTGCTTGTTCTTTTTCTGTAATGCTACACCTATTTCACCTATTTTAATTGTAAGGCACTTTTAAAACCGCTCGTTTTTTAAGCCACTCTTTATGAGAGAGAGTGCAGCATAATGCAATTTGAATTATCTTTGCAAAGTATTTATTACCAGGTCCCGACAAATCATCAAAATGAAGAGTTGTGAAAAGTCTTAACGTTGTTCCTTTCGTTTGTTTTGCTGAGAACGGCTAAATGTGCCCTTTGAAGATAACCGCTTCAACCCTTCCCAACGGGACTGTCAGTCTATGTGATTCACAGCTAAAGACAAGGAACAGGTTGATGTGGATCAATGAAGCAGTTTTTTATGTGTTGAGAGAGCTCTTGGGACAAACTGCTCAGGGAGGAAAAAAAAAAAACATCCCTCAAAACTGAATTAATTAAAGTGCTGACCAGCTGAATCGATCGATCACCATCGTAACGATCCCTAACCAGGCGTTTGGACCAGATGCTACAGCAGTTATTCAGTTCATCGGCCTAGAACACAGCTGAGCTTAGAACCCTTAATTACAATCCTCCCATGTAATGACTACGGTACCCACGCCTAAGGACTCCATGTTCATAAAATTGTTAATATTTGACAAACAAATCCAACACCCATTACTGGCTTTAGAACATCAACTGTTCAGCAAGCTGACACAAGGAGCCAAAACATTGTGCTGTTTTATCATGGAACCATGTTGACATACAGTATATGTACACATGTTCTTTAGCGTTAGAATGATCAGAGTTTATGCTACCATTTTGAAGCCTAGCCATGTTTATCTAAAAAATGTATAATATATATTTCATGAAATACGGAAATTAAAACATTGGTTTTTTTGTTTGGATGAGGACCCCATGGTACTCTTTTGTGGATCCAGTTTGACACCTGTTTGAAACAACTGGATTACAGTTTAATTGTGTTTGTGTAAACAGTTTTAAATGAACGCCTTCCTGTTATAAAGATTTCTCTTTTCATTTGAATGCAGTCTGTAATAAAACAAAAAACATGATCGATGAAACTAATAATTGTTTTTTTTTTTTTTTTTCAAAAGATGTTTAGTTTGAATGTATCTTCCGGCTCTAAAAATTTCACTAATCTCTTTCATGATTTGGATATGAAACACTTAGAAGATAATATCCAGTAAATTGAATCAAACACAGAAGTAATTGTTTACAAGTTCCAGGACATCATTCAAGAAAATGTTCTCTTCAAAATTTGCACTAAAATCACAAAATACCTCTGTGGTCTCAATCAATTCATGTTTTAAAAAGCTTTAAAAAATGAAAACACTCTTGGGCAATGATAAGAAAAAGAGTTTTTATTGTTTAAAAAAAGCTTCAAAGCCTCTCTTTTGGGACCTTCAGGATAGATCTCAAACTTTTACTTATGTTAGAGGAGCCCTTTTGAAATCGGTTCCAAAATACGTTTAAATTCTATTTTTCTACACTTTTTAAAAAGAGGCGCTGAATTTTCTTTTAACTGTAAATCTCCTTTTTTACTGACCTCTGAAGACTTCTGAGGAACAGTGGTGCCGTTGCCCATTGTGTTTTCTATCAGGTTAATTAATTTGTACATGTTCTTTTCCATTGTGAGCGCTGAATACAAAAAGGTTAAATTAAGCCTTAACTTTTAAGTGTAATTCCTTTTTGGAATAATTTTTCAGCATCGAATAATTGGTATTATCACAGACATCGTTGCCTTGACTTCCAGACGCCACATAAAAATGGTGGTGGTTCGAAAGCTACTCTGTCTCTGAAATGAAATGTGTGCGCCATGTTGCACTGATATTCGTGTCGTATGTTGTGAAATCAACTGCGAAGGCAGTCTGTTTAAATGTGACACTGATGCCATTTTCAGCAGCGAATGCTGCCATAATCTTTGTCGTGGACAATATTAGGGGGTGGGACTATCACCTATACAGTACGAAAGTTGTCTTTCGGGAATAGTTCAGAAGGTACGGTTAAAATGGATGGTAAATGGAAATAAAAGGGAGATGATGTGGGTAAATTACATATTTCAGCATGCCTTGTAAAATAACTGCTGCCACTATTATCCTACTAAAATCTGTTGATCTCAGTGTGGCACAGAGACAAGCGGAGGCAAATGGACAAAACATAACTTAGAGATTGATGGCATTCTTATTCCTGCGCTTTGTAGTGTGAGAACAAACAAACAAACAAACACACTATTGAGAAGAATGAGAAAATGAAGAAACCACGCTGCATGGCTGAAAGGAAGAGGCCTTCCACAGACCCCGATGAAAATATTCTCGCGGTTTTTTCCGTTAGAGAAATAAGAGGAGACCCGGCACCCCACCTCCTGCCCCAGCTGTGGCCGCGTCGGCCCCCCTCCCGAAAGGCACCGCGGGCCCCTCCTGCACCGGCCCTCGCGCAGGGCGACGAGCCACAGCCGTGCTGATTAACGAATCAACCTCAGCTGTGCCGCCCCGCCGGCGGAGATCGCCGCTGTCCGCGGTGCTGAAGGCCTCCCGGGTTTGAGGAAGCTGGGAGGGGGCTGACAGCTGCTCGAGCGGAGGAGCGGCGCTCTCCGCCACTGTCCCGCCCCACCTGGTCTCACGCTGTCCCCTTTGCCCCTCTCTTCACTGCAGACACTCGCCCAAGCAGCTGTTTGCTTTTGTTTCAGCCGTGCCCCTTTCCGGAGGCCATAAAAAAAGATTTCATTTGCCTGCCATTACGACTCTACTGACATTCGGGGGAACAGTTCACCGGGAAGGCATGTGCTTAAAACCCATCCTTGTGCACAGTGTCTGTCTTTACAGACAGTGCTGGACACTGCAAGAAATTAATCATGAAGTATAAATGCAAACTATATTAACGGCTTTTTGAAAACCACACACCCGGAACAAAAGAATCATGACTTATCGCATAAACGGCTCAACTACCGACACAAAATCCACCACTGAAACCTTTCACTATCGCTTCTTCAGGGTAGCTGTATGTTATGTTGGAGAAGGCTTAGTTTTGCAGTTAGTAATGTAGTGAACTAACAGTTAGTTTACATTTTGGTCATGGTATGAACATTCCCCGAACAATCTAACAGGATTTCATTGTTCCAAACAAGTTCTGTCACAGAAAGATGATCCATGTGGAATGTCACACACATCCTCTACTTAACATTTAGTAATGGAAAAAAACAAGACTTACACATGTCAAATACATTTTAATAATGTTCTGAATAGTATATAGAAATAGCATATATGTGACATTTCTAAAATTCCTGACAAAATTAATAGTAACTACCTCTGACAAATGTTTGCACTAAATTGAATAACAAAACTGAATACCATTCTAAAGACATTCCTGTAGTGTTCTGTGAGACTTAAAGAAAATAACATTCAAGGGACTGCAGGAGATTCATTTATCCTAACGTTCTGCTCTAAATATTCTGGGAATGTTCTTAGAACCAAAAATTGTTCACTGGCAGAGGTCGGACTTGATTTTTTAGCCATTGAGCACACCACCGCACTAAAAGACCTTGGGGCCTCCGACAAAACCATATTTTTAGTCTCCCAAGTAGGCAAGACAGTTTTTAATGAGCTAAAAACTGTTTAATTCTATTTCATTTTAAACCGTTCCCTGTGGGGACTTTAGTTTTCTGTCACACATCCCTCTCTTGTTTTGTAATTGTTCTAGCCCCTTATCTCAAAGGGCAGGCCTCTTTTTCCAATTACAGTGGGTGAAGGAAACACTCTTTTGTCTATCTCTTTTATGTTTACACCACAAGCCTAGAAAGTACATTATCTTCTGTTAGAAGTCAGAAAATTAGCATTAGGTACCTGGTCAAGATCTCATAGGCACATAATTAAAGTTCACCATCTACAGAGAGAATTTTTTGCTAAACTCTGAATATCAAATTAGCAATGACTAATATCCACAGGGAATAATCTTTATTCGCACTGATTTTACAGTGTATGTACAGAGAAATGAAGAGGTTCATTTTAAGGTGCATTTAAACAAACACAGCCATTCCCTGCTGATTTTGGCTTCTCTGCCAAATGGGGTGTAACATTCTTTTTAATACATATCTCCGATTAAACACTTCGAGTTGTTTTATATGCGATTCTAAATCCTTCTATATTTGAGCATTCCTAGAAAACATCTAATCTGTAATCATTCATCACTTTCTATAGTTGAACCTCAGATGTTAATTCAGAGCATTGTTTGCATTTGAGCGTGTATCTGTACACATTTCCCTGTGTGTATACAAGCGTGTGTTTGTGTGTACTGTTTGTGTGTGTGTGTGTGTGTGTGTGTGTGTGTGTGTGTGTGTGTGTCTGTGCGCATGGGCAGGAGTGCGTGTGTGCATGTGTGTGTGTTTATTGTTTATTGTTTATTAGGATCCCCATTAGCTAACGCCATGATGTCAGCTAGTTTCCCTGGTGTGTGAGCGTGAATGTGTGTGTGTGTGTGTGTGTGTGTGTGGGTGTGCGTATGCGTGTGTGTGTTTTTCGGTGTGTTAGATAGGGTGTGCGTCAGTCCGTCGGCAGTGCGGTTGATTAAATCCATGGCGTTGCCGTTGCTTGAGGTGACTGTCAGAGGAAGCGGCGGAGGAAATGAAAAGAGGAAAAAAGGCCCCGATCAGATAATTAAAATAAACGCGGGGACAAATGTGAGCACACTCGTCTATTAGCTCATTTCATTCCTGGCCTCGGCTCGGCTCCGCGCCCCGAACACTGCACCGCTATCTCCGCGCTACACGCTGAGGGCGAAAACAAACACGCCTCAAGATATTATTTTCTTGTTTTTTTTTTGTTTTTGGAAAGAGTCTTTCCTTACAAAAAAAGGACAACACTATCTATTGCATCCAGAACTGGGGGGCTTGAAACAAGCAGAGAAAAAAAAAACAAAAAAAAAAACTTCAAACGTCAAGATGCTTAAAAACATATTGCACATTTTTTAACAATATTTCACCATCTGATTCACGGGACCCACGCGGCTTTGAAATGACTTCAGTGACTTCGCTGAATGTGACTTCAGTTAATATGTCTGGAGGACAACGTCCTTCGCCTGAGAACTGAGCAGCCTGTTCTGTGCGTGGGCTTGTGTTCAGGTGGCGCATATCTCTTTCTGTGTATATCTCTCCCATCCCTTCCTCCGTGTTGACTTTAATGGCCTTTTATTTACTAATTGAGGGAAGAGTCCATTAATACGTGAAATTAATGAGAGGCGAAATTCACCGTGGAGCGCGGGAAGGGGGAGGGACGTGTCCGAAATCACAAACGCGGCCAGCGGCGGGCGAGCCTTTCGTATGCTGAGCGTCTCCTCGAGTGGAATTGGCCTCCTAATTATCTCTCCCCATTCAAAGGCCATAAACAGGATTACTCGCCTCCCCTGGACAGTAAGCTGTTATTCCATAAACGATGCAAAGATTAAGCACGATGTGCAAAATGTCTGGATGTGTCTGTGTGTATGTGCATATGTATTTATGCCTACAAGTGCATGATCAGTGTATCTGAGTAGGTGTGTGTGCTAAAGTGCAGTATGCATATATGCATGCATGGGAGAGTGTATGTGTGTGTGCATGTGCATGTGCACTGTATATGTGTCTCCCCGCACCCAGTATAGACGTGTCATTTCCTGTTTGTTGTTAGCGTGACTAATGGGAGTGTGCTGTCGGAGTGGTCACCCACTTGTAAAGCACCGATCTGTTGTGCTCCGGGATCATTTGATCAATGTAGTATCCCGGATACAGCACTGAAATTCCAATCAGCCGCTGGACAATGAGCTGAGGCTGGAAGAGGTACTGGCATTCCTCAGAGAGACCCTAAAGAGGGAGGGAGGGAGGGAGGGAGGGAAAGAAGAAAGATTGATATGAAAAAATGACCAGGCAACAGTTCCCGCCGGTGATCCCTCAGCATCAAACCTCCACAGAGAGAACCGGGCACAGTAATCGATTCCTCCATCACAGAACAGGCACATACAGTTTCACAGGAGCCCGCCACACTGGAGCACGTTAGCTCACAGATGTGCATTTATGCTGAGGGCTGCTTTTTCCGCACCACTGTAAGTCACGGCATAATAAAATATCATCTGTTCTTATTGCAGACATGCAAAAGCTCAATTGTTGCATGCTATTGAGGTCCACGTCTGTTACGACTTCCTCGTCTGAAGCTTTCTTCCACCAGCAGACACTGCAGACAGGCTCGTTGTGTTGGCGGTAACATCGCGCTGCATTGCCAGGAGGGGTGGGGGAGGGGCGGAGAGGGCCAGCCTTTCTATTTTTTTTTTTTTGGCGGCTGTCCCTGTTCTCCCGAAGCCAGGGGAAGCCGCGAGGAAACTGGACAGTGGCCGCTTCGCCAGCAGGTGCACACCTGAGGTTGACTGGCGACCGGCCCAGGTTCGTCTCGTGCTTTGGCTAGACCACAGCCGTCACTGCGGTGCCTTTGGGTGGGGATGGGACCGGGTGGATAAAGCCGTTTGTTTATTTGCCAGATCCCCTTTGTGCGATGAAAATTTAATGTCGAGTCTTTTTATTTCTTTATTTTTCGAACTCCGAAACGGGGAGCAATAACATGGCTGCAGGCCCCTTAACTGCCCTTCTGTACAGGGGAGTGGGCAGCCCTCCTTCCTCTCCTCCTTCCTTATGCACTTTTTCCACCTTTCTCAAACAAGGGCAGAGAGCGCCAAGTTGGGGGTCGAATCCCCAGCAGTGGGGTGGTGTGGGCAGGGGGGGGTGTATACAGGTCAAGATTTGACCATCCGCCCCAGCCTCCCTTACCCGCCATTTCTGTCCCCTCGTTTGTTTACTCACCACCGAGCAAGAGTCATGTGTTTCTAGGGCTATTCATTAAACTCATATCCATACCCCCCGAAATGCAGTGTTCAATATATCTACCTTATGAATATAGAGCAACACAGATTTTCAAAAAAATATTTTTTTTCCAATACATCTGGTTTCAATGTAACTTTAAGTTATTCCTTACAAAGCTGCATATCTTGTTAATGTTCATGCATTACAGTGACAGGGGTCGGTGAAGATATTGGTGAGGAAATATTGCCTCCATCCAACACTAGGCAGTGAAATTCACTCAACACATTACAGTGTAAAATGCACAAAAATATAGGTACATACAACAAAGGCATTATATTGAAGAGATTAAATAGTTTTCATTCAACTTGAATTGCATTATTTTTCAAATCAGATCAAATCAAATGCAATTTTGGACGCTTCATCTTTTGAAACACAGTGACAATTCTCTCTGTAAAAAAATATATATATTAATTCAATAAATGCGCTCTTTCGTATTTCCAGGTTCTGTCATTTTTTGTCTGCGCCTCTACCAATGCCAATTTCAGCCAAGCTGTCGAAGGACAAAGTATGGTAGTACAGAAACCAAGTTTCTACTGGCTGTCTCACAAGAAGAAAAAGAACAATCATTTCATAAATAGGCAGAGGGCCCAGTTGCCAATTAAGGCTCAGATGGGTTGTGAAGACTTGCAAGGATATATTTTCAACAAGAGACCGTGTACTTCCATGGTAAGGATAGAATGTGTGTGTGTGTGTATGTGAGTGTGTGTGTGTAGAGGGGGTCTTATCAATGCAGAAATTAACTATTTGCCCCCAACCCTATTTCCCACATGTTCCTCTTCCCCTGGAGGAATGCACCAGTATCAAGGCTGTCCCAGGATCCTCTGGCAGCCAGTTCCCGTTCATTTGTGATTATGTCCAGCATAATGGCTTTGTCTCACGGGGTCCAGCTGAGCGGAGTTGTTTTTCTGGCGTTCCGGCTGACTTTACCTGTAGCACAGTTGAAAGGACTCGGCGAATCAGTCATGCTCCTTGGGTGAAGCTAGCGAGCCATGTTATTGCTACATGAGGTGCTGCGGGACCCATAAGAGATTTATGCGGTTGTCTGTCAGCTCAGTGCGGGCGAAAACAATAAACACCGTTGTGTCATTAACTGGGATCGCAAGAATTGTTTTCTATATCAAACTGCTGAATCCACATTTTTCCCTTTATACTTCTTTATATTTTTTTCTTTTATATATTTTTTCTTCATATCTTTATCTTCTGTTTCATTTTTTAAATAAATAAATAAAACCTAATTGCTGTCTTTCAGTAGAGCATAATTAATTATACAATGATTTTTTTGTTGTTGCCTGAATGGTTGTCTCATAATTGGATCTTAATTAATTCCTTACCACAAAGCATGTCAAATGTAATTTCGTTAAGGAATATGAAGATCCACAAACAAGATTTTGTTTGATTGAAGATATAACCGAGTCAGTAGTTCTGCACTGCACTGTAAATAAAGATGCTTCAAGTCCCTATCTCACACAAGAGAGATAATTTTTTAATCTTTTTTTTTTAATGTGCATATGCAGATTCATACACAAAAATGTAACTGACGTCAATTAAAACGCAGCAGCTAAACCTGACGTGTGTGAAATGAGAAAATGCTACTTTGGTTCTTTTTGTGATTAGCTCACATATACACAGCATCAATAACACATTAAAAACATATTTCCATCCAGCGCCCTTCTACCTGTACCTTCTCTGGACTTTGCAGATGTTCAAGTGCCAGCCCAAAAAGCGATATTTTGCTTTAAAGCAATATTTTACACACACGATATTTATTATATGACATAAGCAATGATGCTGGATGTCTTTGCACAATAACTATGTCTATTTGTAGAACTCTGTGGTGTACAGGTATATTTGTACGGCTCAGTGCTGGGGCATTCATTTCTCTTTATCTGGGCTTGCATTCCGATTCCTAATGCAATTCCTCAAACTGATCGACACGCTCATTTGCATCCGCACAAAGCTCTCCCTCTCTGCAATTACTCACATTCCCGATATCTCCATTCTTTGTTCGTTCATACCGACAAGCCCAGCAACCCTAGACTGTCTCATTTTTTTTTTAAGAGAAAACAGCTGACGAATATCAGTGCGGCGTATCCTTAGGAGGCTTTAAAAAAAAACAGAGGTTTTTACGAGCTTAGCGTAGCCCGGTCCGGCCTGAGAAACAGGAAGTCTTCCACTCTCTCGGAGCAGGCAGACGTGGCCCGGGCCTGACGGATCTCCGCTAATGCAGAGCGAAAGAGGAAGCGCGGCTCGCGTCGCTGTTAGTGGACAAATTGGAGAAAGGCGGCCCATCCGTTGCTAGCGGCGAGCTGCGTGCGTCACGCGGAGACGCGTCGTCCGCTGCCCGGAGACGGGCGGCGCGCCTCGGGCTGGGCCGCCGCGGTCACCCGCGCCTCACCTCCCCCGAACGCGACATCCATCATTTTTACAACGCGCCGGTCCCTCGGCCTCTCCCGCCGGTGACTCCGGCGTCAGGAAAAGGCACACAAATCACCTCTCCGGCGTGACGACCCCGTTCAGCCAACCTTGAGTGAGTAGTGGGGGGTGATTAGGGGCCGTCCGTCAAAAGCTGGGGGCTCGTGAAACGTGGTCGCCGCTGATAATAAGCTGTCTTTGCTTTATGTGTTTGTCTTTAATTCGGACGCCGGCCAAATGCAATTAGAGACCCAACAGCTCACATAAATACAGACTTAAACAATTATATACACGGTCCTTGTGCTGGCCAGTGACTGTTTTGTGTCAATCTTTTACTGGACACAAATCATGGAAAAACTTTCAGAAAGCAATCACCATTACAGGAAATAAAAGGAGCGTTTAACAAAGGCAAGGTGGCTGCTGAGTGGCTCAGGCAGAAACAAAATGTCTTCTTGTTGCAGGCCAAGACATCAAAAGCCTGAGACTAGGCTGGAAGCTGTCTATAGCTGGGATTCCTACCTGGCGACTGACAATTGGTTAAGTGTGAAGCTGGGCTTTCGGCTGTGGAAAAACTGACTAGCTTCTCAGAACCAACTGTCATTGACAGGAGAAACAAAAAGGTGGAGTTCTAAGCTTATAGGATGAGGTAAACTGTCACGAGGCATCCCAGGAGACGGGTGGCAGCAGAGTGCGGTTCATCCTAGGGAGTTCACCAGCGAAGAAGCCTGTGCCACACCTGTGCCTTGTTCTGGGACTCGTTACCCTCATTAGTTAGAGTATTTAAACCCTGACTTTTCTGTGTTTCTTTGCTTGATCTTGATATTCTATGGGTACTCTATGTCACGCAGTTTCTCGAGCACTCTGTTTTAAGTATTTGCTATTCTCAGTTTTTAAGAGCCTTGTCTCTGTTTTCTTTGTTCCTTGTGAGTGCATTTTTATTTTCTCAAGGAAAGCCTTAGTTTGAACTCTATTGCCCTATCGTCTCTTCAAGTGGGTCCAGCAATCTCAGTGACATGTTACATAAACAGAATGCTCAGTTGTAAATACATTTTGTCCAGAACTTCTCATTCGACATGTACACCTGACCCTGCTCTTGCTGTAACCCTTTTGGTTGGAAAGCTGATTCTGAAACAGCCCAGCTCCCTTTCAGTGCACGGTCCACATTCATCTCCCACACAGAGGCCAGTATCTGTGCCAGATCCAACATAATCCAGGCCAGCTTTTACTTACAGCCTTGCAGTACACACAGGAGCCTCCTGTCTCTACCGATGGTCCTCTTCCAGGGGGGTCAGTACTGTGCCGGTTAAAGACGTGACCAACGCGCCTGGGCAGTAAGCACAGCGCGAGCAGTCTGACCCCAGTCAAGCTTTCCTCCGTTCCGAGTGGCTCTTCTGGCTCATTCGCGGATTTTGTTAAAAGGCGCTAATAAAATACCAGCGCGTGGCACGGTAATCCTCGTCTTAGTATCGCAGAATCCCCCACATCGCCCTGTGCCGCCCTGTTAAAGATTAGCGCTGATCTACCAGGGAGGTGCAGCGGGTCCTTTCTCAACACTGCTGCGTCGTCACTGAGCCTCTCGGGTTTGAAAGATTTAAAGAGCCATTTTTTGGTTGACTCCAACTTTCTCCAGCTGTTCAGCGTCAAATCCATCGCCGGGATCAATAATGCACAACGAGCTAGGAGGCGCAATCGTGAATTTGATGGCTGCTGGTCACCGCTAATTAAAATCCGATAAATAAATAAACGAAAGAGCGCTACGAACAGCCCGTCTCTTTTTCCCAGCGTGCCGCGTAACGGTCATTACGTCACACGAGATTGGCTTGAAAATCCGCCGCTCACAACGCAGTGCGCTAAATTAGGTAGTTTGCTTGCATAAAGCACACTGTGAGGTATTGATTCCTTTTTCAGTGGTGACACAATGTTAACAGTGATTTGGTTGGGTGACGCTTCTGATGGCCATGATTTCTGATGGAAAGTCTGCTTTGTACACTCTCCGTCAGCCATCTGCTTAGAATGCTGTTGTCTGTCATTATCTGTCATTTCGAAGACTTCAGGTAAAACGAAGGCGCATGTAGTTCATTGGGAAATATCAGAGACATCCCTATAATGCAGTCACATCTCTGATGAGCGCGTTCAAGAATCATTACTGTCCGCATGCAATTTTATGCATGGATCTCTCCAGGGCCACTGTTGGGGGGAACCAGCTATGATGTCCCCGGCCCTGGAGGAGGGGGGTGGGCCCAATTTCACCTGGTAGCCCTGGATCTCTTAAAGACTGTGATATCATCTGCTGTAATGAAGACTAGAACATGATTGGTTCCTTGCATGAGAGATCTGGGCCTTCGGAAGGTCAATTTAATGTGCCTGTTATGTCATCATCAGGGGGTTTGCACTCTCATTAGTCATTGCTGTTGCCTCATTTTGTTTTTTATTTACTGGCTTTCGGTGTCATCAAAAGCTTTTTTATCGGATTTAAATTGTCTGTTCATAGCCAATGATATATTTCTTCCCTGTTCAAAATCAGAGTTTTTACTTCAGTGAAAACTGGACTAAATGGCCAGTCTGTGTTCTTGAGAACATGAGTTGGCGGCATCAAACTAAGAAAACCTGCAACACAAGCTTTGCTATTCAGAAGCAGCCTGTACGCATTTCACCGTTGCTATGCGTGCAAAACACCAATTAATAAATAAAGGCTGCACTCTGTGGGTCTTCGTGGGGGGGGGTTTATGACGTGGGTCACGTCAAAGCCCGGTCCAATTATTTCTCCAGGATGCATCCGGCCACAGACGGTCTGCGGTCCGTTATCAGCATTTCTTAAGCTGCCGGGAGAGACGCCTCGGGCACCATCCTCAGACGCGGGGGGGGGGGTGCGCAATTTATTACTGCCCCCTTCATCCAAAAAACCGTCTCCGCCCGGGACGCACCCCCGCGGTTCGTTAAAAAGGGGTAGACGACGTGCGGCTGGAGGAAGTTATGCGGAAATGAAAATCGATGGGTTGGGTTTTTATACAAAGTTGACATTAACATCAGTTCTTACATTGCAGTTGATCTGTAAATGTAATTAAATTGGTAGCAAATGGCTGCGTAACTGTTATGCTACTTTGCAGTGTTGCGTTGTTGTAAGGGGTGGAACTGCGTGACGGGCAAGGGTTGATTTGCGGTTTGAGTTCTGGTTTTAGGTTTAGGGTGAGGTTGAAGGTTTGGGTATGTGGTAGAGCTGAAATTCAGGTTATGGTCAGGGAGAGGAAATGAAGATTGCATTATTCAAATATGCTGCATAAGTAATTACAATATTGTTAAACAGTTGACTTTACATGAAGAGATGTAAATCGCAAGACACCAGGTACAATAACACCTGCTTGTGTACTTGGTTGAAGGTGCCTCAGGGCTACAACATGTACTCAGGTGTGCTAGAACTCTTTCAAAGGTTACATTTACTGTACAATGAACACCAATGAGTACAATGATCTCTGTTTTACACCTGATAGAAGTTCCTGGCAAATGCAATTCAGTGGTCAATGAGACTGTCATAAGTACTGGGGATATGGGACAAATCTCATTGGTTTCCCCAGGGAAAATTAATCGACAACTTGTGGAAATGTGCAATTGACAAATGTACATCACAGCTCTGAGATTTAAATCCAGCAAATGGCTTAGACTACATCCCATAATAATTACAGGATGAGAACAGCTTTGGTCTGTAAATCTCTGTAAAGGAAAGAAGACAATACAATTCAGGAATTCAGAAAATCCATATCTCACATACACACACACAGACACACACAATCTCTCTTTCTCTCTCTCTCTCTCTCTCTCTTTCACACACACACACACACACACACCGTCCCTTTTTTGAATCAGAGCTAAAGAGCTCACCCCTGCTCCAGACTATAAATATTTGACATTTGGATGTGGTACCACCTGACAAAAAAAATGGCTGCTGAACGGACATGGAAGTAAAAACGCGGCATAGTATTACATACATTAGCTAGTCCAATAGCGCGCCTTAGGCTCGTTACCATGGATTTACTCAATTATGCAGCGTGAACAACAACGACGCTAAAGCACATATGCCCGAGTGTTCTGAGTTATGGCATGTGCAGTTGTCATGTTGTGAGCCGAAAAGAGTCAATGGTAGAAAGTAGCTAGGAAAATTAGCTTAAAGCCGATTGGACATCCTTTCAGCCATGATGCGTACAGTAGTGACGCATGTTTGCATCTGAATGAAAGGAAGATGCATTACGAGAAGAAAAGATCGGTGTGAAATGCTACAAGTATTTTCTTTTAAATGTGAAGAGACCGAGCGACAAAGATGATTTAAAAAAAGTTAGAGGGAGAGACTGGAACGTATTTGTAATTCGTCGTAGCAGATGGCTTTTCGATTTGGCACACGTTAGCGAAGATTAATCGCCAAAGGTTTTCTATGCAGCTCACGGCGCTAATAAGCTCAACCCATTGAACTCAAATCAGTCCTTTATGCCCATCCATTTATCTGTTTTATGAAGACCAAAGGCACTGAATCTGGGTATAATGGATTGATACAGAAAAGGCGTATCAGGCCCCAGGAACACAGTACGCTTGTGTTTCCTGTCTGTCTGAACGTTTCCAGTCCATCTGAAGTCTGCCCTCAAGGCTGCATTATTTACTCTGTCTCGTAGTAGGCATATTTTCTAATGTTTTTTGTATTGTTTTGGGATGTTTTACTGTGGCTGTTGTGTCAGCATTGTGGTGTCTAGAGATGGCGATTTGCTAATTAAATGTAGCTGTTGTTGCAGTGATGCTAAGAGTTGTGCTCTTTTAGCAGTATCAAACATTTGCCAAGAGAGAAACAATATTGTTACACGCTGATGCTTCATTAGCATATCAGTCAGTGATTGATGGGGTTTTCTATGAGGAAAATTATTTTTTAAAATCTATTTTCATGTGCAGTTTAGCTTTACCTATGCATTCACGTTTGTTTGGCTTGCTATAAAATTACAAATGTATTTTTAAACAAGATTGATCGGTTTGCTACCCCAAAATGTGATTAGTAGTAGCCATACATGTTTTTGAAATAATACAATTTCTGTGAACAACCCATAAACAAAATTGGTCGAACATCAATTTACACCAGCTGTAAATGTATACTGCTTCATAAATTTGTAATTAAAGTACCATGAATAATATCATTTTCCACTTTTACCAGCTGATGCTTATTTTTTGATTCATGTAGGGAAATGAAATGAATTTGAAATCTATATATAATACTTTCCACTCTTCTAATTACTTTCTGTACTTCAGAGTCAGAATTTAATATATATTAGTTACACCACATGACCTGCATGCACTCACTCACGCACACACACACACACACACACACACACACTCATGTTTGTGATTCGTAGCAAGATTTTAGTTTACTACTGTAATGTATGTACATTGTGAAGGTCACAGAGATACTATGAGACCCTAGAATCCCACTCTGTTCATAAAAAAACTGAATGTAGTTTCTGTAGATAAATAGGATCATGCCTTTAAGACAGAATTTCCTGGACACATTACTGAGCGGTACCCCTAGGAGGAGGAAGGGAACTTTTTTCTTAGTGACTTTGGAGCAGATAGGTGATTCAGTAGCAGGACATACAGAGCTCCCTCTATCCTCAACCGACTCCCCCAAAAACCTATTATACTGAAAATGCATTAACATGGATTGAAGAACCAAGAGCCGTACAAATACAAAAAGATCCATATTGTACATAGTCTTATGGTCATTTGTGTGTGTGTGTGTGTGTGTGTGTGTGTGTGAAATATGTACAAGTTATTATGATGTAGAGCTTTCCATTCCTACTTTCATATGGAAAACGTTAAAAAAGGAAGAGCGCATTTCTGAGATGTTCAAATTTAAACCCAAAGCCTTCGAAGTTTAAAGGCACTGAAAAAGTGTGGGCTGTTTTTACGCACTCAGATTTGCTCTACAGTGGCCTTTCTGTCTGAGCATTCACCGGTCTCAGAGAGAAGTGTACGTTCGACTGGATTTATTGGGTCAACAGTGAACTGAAATTGGAGACTTTGTCCCAATCATTCTGACCAACAAAATGTAAGTGGACAAAAGTTCTGGAAGATATATAACCTCAGTTCAATTTCTTTGGGTTCTCTTTCTTTTTTTAAACTCCTGTACTCTCCCAATCAAGCATGGCTCAGCCCATAAACCTCAACCTCAAGACCAAATCCTTTCATCATTTCAGCCTCAAACAGAGGCCAGGAAGGCTTATTGGGTCAAAGCTCGTCCTGGTTTATGTACCATAGTGGAGTCTGTGAAATGAGGAAACACTCTTAGCAGAAATGGGTCGCTTGCAAGAGCATTTTACTCAAGTCATCAGTACGGCAGACTTCCCGGCAGTTGAGGTGCCATCGCTTTTTAAATAAATTATCTTTTTTCATTTGTCAAATATATTTATGCTGCCATTGTGTAGGTCCCAGACCCACAGTCCAGCAGACAAGCAAAATGCCTACAGGGTTCCCATTTTGGGGCTGCTGGGGGAGGCAGACTGGAGGTGTCTGGTCCACCACAGGCTCAAAGACACAAGAACAACTGTGTCAACTGATACTTTTCCTTGATTGGACAGAGTCACAGCCAATTACGTTCTTACCTGTTTGACTGCCAGACACCGTCAGCACTGGTTCAGATATGAAAAAAGGGAGGTGCATGACAAAGCCAAGTGAAACCCCAGTGTGCTAACAAACAGGACAAGGCATAAGACTTAAGCTGAGCACCAAAGAATGAGCACCAACCTTGACGGAAATCTTCCCCTCATCTTTTGGCAAGTGCGCGGCGAGGAACCAGTCTCCCGGAAGGGGGCTGGTGACGTTGAACACCCCGGTGGTCCGGTTGGGCAGGGTCCACGTCAGGGTGACGGCGAAGGATCCTGGGACGATGGTGTCCCGCGGGAACCGGGTCTGCAGCGGGTTGATTACCGGCGGAGCCCCGGATCGGAAATACCTGTGAACACGGCCACAAAGGCTTAGCATCCTGTAAAGGCTACACAGCTGAAGGGGGGCAGAAACCACAATATCACCCGAAGCCGTAATTTCAGCATTAGCTTAGCGTTATTTAAGTCTCATTGCATTGGAACGATGGTGTCGCTTTCCCCATAACAGCAGCTATGAATCAAGCGAGAACAAACAGAAAACAATTAATTTTGTGTACAAGCGAGGGAAGGAGAACATTACTAGCGTCACCCTTGAATCAATTTAAATTCAGACAGTGTTATTTTTTTCTTTCGCTAAGGGGAAATGGCATATTGTGTCTAATGCTAAATTATGCATGAACAGACTCATAAACAAATATCCCAACAGTTGTTTTTTTCTGTTTTCTTTTCTCCTGCTACTTTGGGCAATTAGATGTTTGCAGTTCTGAAATGGCTGATTTGGAGGGAAACAATCGTAAGTAAAATAAGCAGAATCTGATTCATTTACAGTACGAAGCAGAGAGCATCTCGCAGAGTGAAACAGCACCGCCTGTTCATTAGTGTATGTCACTTTGTCTGTACTTACTCTCCTCCCTGCTTCCAGCTGAATGGCAATTAGGCAGTCTGAGATGGCGCCGCGACGTATCTTTAAATGCTTTTCAAATGCAACAGTGTCAGCCATCGCTTTTGTTCAGCAAATGGAGTTTCTGGAGTACATCAGCTTTAATTTGGACAAATAATAATAGTAATAATAATAATAATCTTTGAAAACAATGAAAGCCATTGACCAGTAAGTCCTTTTGTTTTCATTTTGTTTTACAGAATGAATTTTTTGAATACTGACCCAGACTAAGGGGTACTGACACTGCTCTGCACAAAATAAGAATAGTTTCATCTATGTAGTAGTTGTCTTTGAACAGGCTGTCAGCCCGGGGTATAATTTGAACACTGTTTAATTCTTATCTGCGGCTGCTAATTACACCTAAAGGTTGTTAGCCCCTTGGAAGACCAAGACAGACCTTTAAGTCAAATGTTCTTCTATGAATGCCTAACGCATTATTTTAGAGAGCACTTTCAGAAGTGGGCGTTGCAGTAATCTGTGACCCAAGCATGTCTTGGATTGTTCTCGTGAAGCGACATCAGAAAAGAACATTGAACAGGAGTGGGGCTTTTTTTTTTCTCCACAGATGAGTAATCCTCCAGGAGGCCAAGGGTAACTCCAGGGCCGAGGAATGTTGACAGGTAATAACTCAGACCCTAGCAGCTGCTTCAAACAGCATTACTGGAGAAAAGTGGTTCCTCTCCTCTCCCTCCGGTCAGTGGAGCCACCATATCTCAGGGATGTCGCCCGGGTGAAGCTCTTTCAACCCGGGTTCAGAGGAAGTATCAGCTGCCCGCCCCCTTGAAAAAACTCTTCTGAAAACCAGGTCAAAGCACTGAAGTGATAAGTATCCAGACTGCCTATCAACTCACTGGTGTGCCACCACCACTGAGCGGGGGGGAGGGGTCTCTCGAGGGCTAACCCCGCCCTCACCTGTGATCCCAGGTAAATAGGATTTGCTCAGTTGTAATCAGGGGGCAGGGTAGCCTGTAAAAACAAACAGAGGGCTCATGGGGAAGACAGGATTCTTGCTGAATAACAAGCAACCAAACCCTCCCTTAACGAAAACAAACCCACCAAGGGTGTCAGATCTGTTTCAGCTAGGCATCTTCCTGCACTAAAGAGACCCCACGGAGGCTTGATTGTTCCTTACCAGCTGTCTGCGCCCTAATTAGTTACGCGCCATTCTTCTCCTCACCCCATCCTCTTTAAAACACTCTTTCAGAGGGTCTTTCTCCACCCCATTTGGATTCTGCCCCATTCCCCACCCTTATGTTCATGCATACGATCTGACCAATAGCAATGCTCCATATTGAGCGAATTAGCACTGAAGACAAGCTGACCCCAGGGGTCCCACAAGTGGAAGATTTGCCAGTGTATTGTTCTAACAAAGTGACACGTGGAGCACATTTGTTAGCAGGTCAAGCTATTAATCAAATGGGAAAAAAACATTAAAGCCAGTGATTTGTGCAGAACGTAGACACATACAGTTCTTTAATTACCACTAGAAAAAAAAACATCCCCATTACTGGTCAGCAAAGCTATGCCTCATTATTCTTGTAAAAACAGTCGCTTGTCATCTATGACCTAATTAGCGAAACATCTACACATTGCGCAGTGTTACATTTATTCAAATTTTTCTGAATTATATCACTCAAGTGGCATTGGAAATAACATTCCAACATTCCACTCAAAAAATAACATTGTGAAGTTGCAATACTGTTTACACCATTAGAGGAAAACATCACTAGGTTTTCTACTTTATTAAATATATAAAATGGGCCTTGTATAAATAGAGCAGGAATTAATGAATCATGTTCATTTTTTTGATGCATGGCACGGTTTCCTGTGAGAACATACATAAAAAATCAGTTCAGAATTGCAGATTTCTTTTTCCCCCTTATTCTGTTGTCTGTTCAGAATTGCAACTCTAACATATGTTCTAAAGATGGCTAAGAGGGGAAATTTGGCTCCCACTGTAGCAAGACAGTTTCCCCTCCAAGATCCAAAAAAATGGTGACATTGAGCCCACCATTTATCACAACGAGGCCTCCAGGCACATTGGTGTGATGATTGTATGTATCAGAATCTGGTCGCTATTTTAAGGGTGAATGAAGGGAGGAGATTTACTGCCTAATTAGCATTCCTCGACAGTGCTCAGCACCATGGACAGTGCTACAAACAACCACTCAAATTCTGTGCAGGAATGTCACTCCCTTCAATCAGAGTGTGCACCACAGTTATCCTGAACAAACCAAGGATGGCCTATTGTACCTTAAGGCCTTACACAAACAAACCCATTTTTAAGGCAACGTGATAAATAAATAAAAATCCTTTTGGATGTGTGTAGTGCGAGTGCAAAGCCATGGTGTGTCAGCAGACACAACATTATGACTGATAATACTTATAACGTTCACAGTTCATACTTCTGCATTTAATGTTTAAAAAGTGAAATTCATATGAAAGTTATGGTAAAAAATGTATTTGACTGATTTTATTCACATGTGCTACGCCGATGATGGCAGAATTGCCTAAATGTGGACGTGGACTACTACATTGATATAAAATAAAATGTAAGGTATCTTTTTAAGCTGAGTGAGTGGTACTTGCCACTGCCTTTTATATAAAAGAAATGTAAGTGATCTGTTTTAATGACACTTGACAAGCCATGAAGCCCTTCTCTGTACGTCTTGCCGCCGAGAGTCTGGTTCTTTTTAAAATATGGTGCTAAAAAAAGTTCTCTAAATCTATTTCAAGTATAACAATAATATAACCTTATTTGAACTCAGCTCCGTTCTTGCATGTTCCACAACCCTTTATATTCCGTATGGTATCAGCATGGTATTTTACTATTTGTTCTTATTGTAGGGCCTCTTAGGGTTACTAACTGTTAATTAGGATTATTGTGACATTGCCTTTAAAACTCATCATTGAAATCAATTTTTCCATTCAATCAAATGAAGTATTTGTTCCCACAGAATAGTTCTCCTTCCCTGCTTTTCTTTTTACAGTCTATTCAAGGAGAACTCGGTTTAATGGTATATTGTGTCTGTGAAGAAAAAGGTTGGCATGACGTCTCTGGGGAAATTCAACCATCTGGTCCCCTGCCATGGTCTGACCTTGCCTGTACTGCAATGTCCTTGGTGTGTATGTGTTGTAGGATGGAACTCACCATGGGACCCATAACCATATTCAGGCACCAAACAACTGGGATAAATCCCCAAAGAACCATTCTGTGTGGTTGGGTCATTACATTTTTTAGTTTAAAAAAAAAATGTATTTATGAATTATTTAATGTATTATTATTACTATTGTTGTTGTTGTTGTGGGTTTTGTTGTTATTATTATTATTATTATTATTATTATTATTATTATTATAATTCATGTTTGGTTAGCCATGTATAGAACATTATGTTAGAGCTGCAGTTCAGAACAGGCAACACAAAAGAGGGGGAAAAAAATGTCTATAACATTTACATTTTATAACATCGCATTTACTTCATGAGTGTTCAGGATGAGATTTTCGTACCAGCCCACACAATTTTGCCTACGTGGAAATAAGAGGTCTATTTGTACTAAATGGGGCCACGGTATTTTGAAATCCACTTCCTCGTTTTATTTCACAGCAGGCAATAAAGGCTAATTTTATTATGCTCAAATTTAACCGAGCATCGTGATATGGAGTGGCTATTTGATTGTACCTCAGTAATAGCACCAGTCATTGCAATCATTTCTAAGCCGTCGCCCATTGACCGCGTGCCCTATAGAAAGTGCCTCCAGAAGCGGCGTTTCTTTAGCTGTCCAAAAATTGCGCCGGGTCATTAGATTCAGACAAAGCCATTTCAGGTAGTGTCTCTGTAAGTCCTTGGGAGGGATAAAACTGTTGGGCTTCTCAGCTCGAGCGAGTTTAACGAGCGTCGTCATCTCTGATCCAGTAGCGATCTATTGATGTGAGGAGCAGAAGCGCGTGCCGGGTATGCGTCGGCACGTTGGTCCCACTGCGCCACTTTAACGGCTTCCCAGTATCCCTGCCCAGCGCCGAACAGCAAGCTGATTAATTACAGCCTTTCTCTGGCGTCCCGCGTTATCTGAGCAGCATGATCTACAAAATGAATTTCTCACCCCGAGTGTAGATACATCACGCATTCGCTCCAAAGCGAGGATGCGACGAGCAGAAGGAGAGGGGGGTAAGGGAGAATAAACACGCTGTCTCGCCGGGTCGTCCACCAGACGTTTAATTAGCAGCTTATCAAACCTTTGCGGTTTCCCTTCTGCCTATCCTAGTGTTTCTTACCCATGCGTGCACAATGTCTCATGTCCAGCAGCTTGGAAAAAACCCTCTTGCTTGCTGTTAACAGTCACTAGACCATGATGTGTGATAATTTAAAGAAAAAATACCCTGCATGTGCATTAGCTCAGTCTAAGTATATATTCATTCTCAATAACAATCCATCTAGCACGTCGTGTACTAGAGCATTCTGAAAAAAATATATAACAGATTGAGCCTGGAATGTTATTGTTGGCTTGAAACACCCACGCACTGACATTAAATCGCAAGCCTGCTATTGATAGAAGCATTTCCCCTTGGTTCTATCCCAGTAAGAGGCAATAATCAAATACGCTGTATTCTCGTGTTCTGTCTATGGGCAAGACAAATATTTTAGTCGATACAGGCCTTTGAGACATGCTTTATTATTTATTTGATGCTACATATGAGTGACACCTGCAATTATCACTCTATATTAGTTGTGTTTCACATGAGTTATATCTGACAATAAGGATACAAGTTATACATCGATGAAGCCAACTAGGTGTGCAATGTGAAAAAACACATTGAGCTCTCTACTGTTATTTTGATTGAGTATGAAGCACAATAGAATAGAATAGAATTCTCCTACCAGAAGGAGAAATCTAGAATTTAACTTCCTTCTCCTCCCAATATATCTTGAAATTAAAAGGAACAGTGAAACAACATACACATTTCAGTGTATTCAGTGAGTTGACACTTCCATGCTTCAAGTTTTCATGACCACATGCTCTTCAGATGTTAAGATGAAAAAAACATGGGGCCAAGTTACATGGAATAACATGGAATAACATTGGGTAGCTTTGCTTTGGAATAGAGTTTGTTTAATTTGTGTGAGCTAAGATAGCCAATATTGTTCATTGTAACTTGGCGTCATTTTCATATCAGTACTTTTAATGGCAGGCCTAAATTTTGCAAGTTTTAATTAATGACTTACAGACGTGTGCATTGTACGTGTGAGTAACGTGACATTTTTGTATGTTGAAAACATGTTTTTGTTGAGACACGTAGGTACAAATACATGAAGTGGGCTTTATTCAAATAAAGAAAAATCCATACGTACCCAGGTGGCCTATAAATCAGTCACTCTAACGCCTGCGACTTTCATTATTCAGCACACGGGCAAGTTCTCTGATGTGTTCAGCTCCACCTTAACCTTTCGCCCAATTAGTCTGCGTCACACTTAAGGCGGACTCTGACAGTTGGCCAGGCCGAGGATTCATGGGCGGGAGTGTCCGCAGCAGCCAATGCGGGAGGAGGCTGAGGCTCTCTGGATAAATAATGAACCTGGCTGTTACTAACGGCCACTCTATCACCCCGGTATTGATCACAGCCCTCCCTCCGCTCTGGGTCCCCGTGTTTCGTGGGTGATCAGGAGGGTCACACCGTTTTCCAGCTGAACAAAGACCCGCTCGTTCCAGGCGGAGATACGGGCCGTTATTTCTAAGAATTTCCACTCTATTACATACAGATCCAAACCTCAAACGGAGTGGATATGTTCACCCTCTGTGAAAGTCAACAATGCTCACTTCAAAAAAAATATCTAGATTGCTATCTGTTCATGCAAAAACCGCATTTCCTTTACTTGCTATTCCGAAGAGAATAGATTGTTCAGAAGTGCTTTTTTTTTTTTTTGGGAAGCAATAAGGCAAATGAAATTGCCTGATTTAAATGTCACGGCATCTGCTGAGTTCTTGAATGAAGGGAAGAGGGCAGAATGGTGGTGTCCCTTTGCCTCAATAATCCGCACAATCTTTTCTGTGCGGTAAATCAGTTATTCACACAGACTCCAATAAATGCCAATTTTCTTAATGGAGCATACCGAAAATGATTAAAGCTTGCAAAATATTATTTCCCTAAAATGTTAGGGTTAGGATGGATATTATTGCAGGGGTGAGACTCAGTTTCTGTTTGATGTGCTCTACTCACAGATTCACCATGTTTTCCTGTTGCACAGAAACACTTTCAGTATACAGTAAATTCACCTCTGACGGAGTATAGAGTATAAACTCCAATAGAATATGCCAAGTCCCTATTCCACTCATATAAACGCTTAGAATTAATTTAACACTGATAATGCTGCATGGCCATGGTAAAAAATGTGAAATGTATCTTCTTAAATGCTCAGGCCACACAATAAAAAACATAAGAAACGACTCAATACTATCTGCTTAGAAAGGATCAGTTCCATTGTACCATTCGTCCATCCATTTTTTTAAATACCGCTTAGACCTATGGGCAGGTTAGAGCCCCCATTTAGCCAACTGAATGTCTTTGGCTTGTGGGAGGAAACCGGAGTACCCATGGAAACCCATGCAGACATGAGTAGAACAGACCCCACACAGATAGGCCCTCGGTTGGGATTTCAACTCTGTACCTAGTACTTGCTGCACGTACCTGCCATTGGACCATACACAAATACCATAACAGCAGGCAACCACCACCCTTCCCCCCCCCCCCACTTTCTCCTCTTTATCTTCAGTTTCACTGACAGAGGAACGAGCGGCACACTCACACGGTCACGTTGCGGTCGGGGCAGCTGTCTCCGAACGTGCCCCCTTGCTCCTTGAAGGTGATGAGGTTCCAGACGGCGACCACCGTGTCGTCAGGCACGTTGAAGTGGAACAGCTCCACGCTGGCGAAGGACCGGTAGGCGCTCAGCTTCCGAGGCGTTCGGGTGAAATAATCTGTCACGAAAAGGCAATCTGGGGAATGGAACAAGGAGAAAATTAGTTAGATGAAAGATGACTTTTATTTTGCCCGCGTAAGGGATGGGGGGGAAATCAGTCCTAATGCTGTTTTGGTGACCTTCTCTCCAGAACCTCGCAACCAGTGATTTAATCACAGTTGATCTGGGTCAGTCTTGCTTGGCTCGCGTTCAAATACAGGCTCTCTCCAGAATTAATTTTGTTTCATTTTTCAAAAGCGGGCCGAGGAGGAGGCACAAAATGGCGGCCGCGATCTGCCTTAATGAGCCGTGGCGCTCGACGGCGCGGTTGTCGGCCTGCTTAATGGCTTCCGGCCTGTACGCGATTGGTGGAGAAGCGGTTATGATTTCCGATGCGGATGCTTTTTCTAGAAAGTCAGCGATGCAGTGAATGTGTGTGCAGTAGCGTGCATTCGAAGGGAAAGGCAACTATTACCGATGAAATACGCAGTCTAAACTGTATTTGACTTCCATTTTTTAAAATATATTTTTAATATGTCAATACTGAAAGTTCCCTTCCGTAATTGAACATTGATTTGATTCGTCTGATGGCCCCAGTGTAATTAGCATTTAGTGTCCTTAAAATAATTATACTCTGACTCACAGGATGCGTGTATGTGTGTGCATGTGCGTGTGTGTGCATGTGTGCGTGGGTGTGTGCGCGTGTGCATATCTGTGATCATGTGCCTGTGTGTGCATGTGTTGTGTGTGTTTGTGTTTGTGCATGTGCTCGTGTACCTTTGTGTGTGATTTGATTTGAAACGTGTGGTATATGTCTGTTTTGTATCAATAAGGTTCTTCGATCAATGCTAATTTATTTGCAGTATAATAGGTTTTTGGGGGGGTCGGTTGAGGATAGAGGGAGCTCTGTATGTCTTGCTACTGAATCACCTGTCTGCTCCAAATTCACTAACAAAAAGGTTCCCTTTCCCCTCCTAGGAATATCACTCAATAATGTGTCCAGGTAATTCTGCCTTAAAGGCATGATCCTATTATCTATAGCAGGACTGTCTAGTCTTATCTGAAAAGGGCCAGTGTGGGAGAAGGTTTTTGTATTAGTCCAGCACAAAGATTAAATGATTGTTTAATTAGTTGAATCAGGTGTCTGAGTGCTAGGCTAAAATAATAACCTGTGCCTATACTGGCTCTTTTCAGGCAAGATTAGACACTGCTGATAGTACTATAAATGCATTTTGTTTGATCAACAGGCAATAGCGAGAGTTTATAGGATCTCATAGTATCTTTCTGACCTTCACAACGTGTGTGCATTACAGTAGCAAACTTGAATTGTTCCTAGAATCATTATCATTAGTGCATTGAAGTGTTTGCGTGCACTTGCTTGTGTGTGCGTGTATGTGTTTGCATGTGCGTGATTTGTGTTCATGTATGCGCTGAATTATTGTTATTCCCTTTCCACGTCACTTAAACCATTAAACCTGGTTTCTGAACCTGTTGCATTCTGGTTGCTAGCCTGCATTCCCTGCATGTTTTGAAAAACGCTGGGACACTTGTCAAAGTACCGACCAGCAAACTACATTTCCCACGTTCGGTCGGCGCGTCTTCATCAGTATTACACTGAGACAGTGTCCCCCGAATAGACACAAACTCTTCTCAACCTCTTCGCCTTCTCTCTCCGCCTCTCCTGGCCTTTAAATTCTCTCCTGGTTTTTAACCTTTTCCATCCGCCGCCTCTCAGCTCCTCACCCAAAAAGATAAGGCAATTACTGCGAGTTGATAATCTAATTGGTCGTCCCTTGGGGAGGGGGTGGGTTTGGGATTGAAGACAGCTCTAGCAAACCCTTGCCTGTTTTTCTATAGAATACTCATGTGTGTGTTCCATTTTGACACATGCATTAATGCCTGTGTGTGTTGCAGTCCTTGCGTGCTGCACGAGAGGGACTTCCTTCAGTTCACAGGGAACTGTCTGACTGAATCTCCTGTTAGGAGCCCTGCGCTTTAAATTGTGTACCATTTCTTCATAGGCCAAATGGGAAACCCTGACAACCCTCATTTCGTCAACATCTAGAGTACCTTCTGAATGACCTCCGCAAGGACGGTGTTGGGAGGGGCGGGGGGTTAGTCTCGACACCAGACGCTGTACCTCTGGGTGGTTCCGGAACAGGAAGTTGCAGTTCAGTTCAGAGATTGGTTTCAGCAAAAATGAAAGCCTGCGACCTAATTGGTTCTAGAATGTTTTAGCCCGCGTCTAGCCAATTCATTGGCGAATCGCAGCCAGAGAATTTTTCTGTTTGAATGGCGGCTGCCAAAAGGAGTTTGAGATTACATATGCAGTAACCACGCTGCCTCTTTGGTAGTGATTAAGCATGAGTTCATTAGCGAAGCACATCTCCAAACCAGGTTAGGTTCATGCCACTGTAACATTACTAGCCTGATAGCTGAAGCTTGGGGAAGCTCTGATTCGGAGGAAGTGGAAGAGCAAGTGACTCGTATGTCAGCACTATAATTTCACCGAAAAAAGCCACTACTTCGCTTGTCTCCTTTTATTTATTGATATAACAAATCAGCACGATGACAGTTTTATTAAGCTGATGGACTCTCGGAGGGATGACGTGTGTTGCCTTGACGTCTGGGTACACCACTTAGAAATACGAGCGGCAACAAACGCGCAGGCTTTTTCGAATAAAATAATTTGCCATACACAAAAAAAGAGTTATTTTTATTTTTTTTCTATTCTTTTATTTCTCTCTTCCTATCACGCTCTTTGATTTATTATTCTACCCATCATTGAATTAATAGAGTGAACATATTGTGCATTTGCTAGGGCTTCAGGCTCAAATTTTGACAAGTTTGAATCACTACCAGTGTACAGGGGAGCGGGTGTTTTTACTGTGGCACTCGGGAAAGTGTAGAACCTTGTGAAAACTCCACAAAGTTTGCCAGTACAGAACACTCAAGCTTCAAGAACCTTCCATGACATATCAGCTCTGAGCACAACGGCACAATGCACAACATGGCAACTTTCCCTTCCACAAATTGCTTCCTCTAGAAAATCCTGATCGGTCTTCTTTACTTTTTGTGGACAGGAGAGGTTTATGCTGTTAGTTCCAATACTGCGTGAATGTAAATCTGGTAACACTTTGCAATAAGGCACATGAATTGGCATTAACTAATGCAGCTGTAAACATGAATTGATAATGTGGTAATACATTAACTAAGCTGTACAGATGAACTTTTCAGTAGTTAGCAGTGAACAACTACATCAGTTAATGCCAATTCAAGTGATCTCACTGTTAAGTGTTACCGTAAATCTCTGTTATAATGATGAAGACGTTCTCTGAGTGTTTGAGAGGGGCTCCGATTGATGCTGGAATAACGTGCATTCTGGTGCTTTCTCTGTCAAAGTGCGGCCCCGGTTTGGCTTCCTGCTGATTGGTTGTTGCTCAGCAAGCTGTAAAGGGGCAGCACTTTTCAAAGACACCTGCTTCTCACTCACCCACACCTGACCAGTGACCACCGCCCCCCTCCCACATTCCCTCCACTCTCTACTCACTCTCCGTGATTTCGGTATATCACCCCGTTGATGACCGTTTCCACCATCTTAGACTCAAATGTTCAGCAGCAACCTTAACAGGAAATGCTTACATCTCCGCCTCTAAATCAGTGATTCAATAACTGCAGGGGAAAGTTAGAATTCAACAGCAAAGGCACATTAATTAAGTTAAAAGGATACCCAGAAGAGAGTATAAAATATATTTGTGTTCATATCCCTGGCAGTCTGGCTTCTCTATTATCTGTTAGGCGCCAGGCTTGTGTTGGTGTAAGAGGGTGATAAATTACCTGTACCTTATGGAATGCTTTTATTAAATCTTATGTCGATAGTTTTACGAACAACAAAGTTGCCAACTCAATCCATGCCTCTCCCTCAGTCTGCAACAACCCCCCATTCAACCCCAGCCCCCACCTACCACCCCCCACCCCCCACCTCCAGGTTGAAATGCATTAAAATTAATGTCGTATTTGTTTGAAGGTCACGTTTCCACGTTTTATGCATCGATGGTGGGTCAATAATTAATGACCTGTCTGTTTTAAAGCAAAGAGACAGCGTGCCCGCAGATTGTTCTGTATCGAGGCTGACACGTGATACAGGGGTATGTCTGTCTTCATTGTCCTCTGCGGGCAGGTACGCACGCCATAATTCAGCACAAAGTGAAGACATTTCATTGGTTTAATTCTGTCAAATTGCCTTCTTCTCATGCGTCAGCTTCAGTGAAGTGGATTTTTTTTTCGGGAAGAATTATTACGTGTATTCCACTTCTACCTTTGTTTCATGTTCGGTTTGGTCATTCACACAGTGTTCATCTGGGGCAGGGGGGGTCAAACAGTCCTGGAAGGCCGCGGTGTTCGATATGGTTCAGCGCGAGTGATTCGTTTAAGTCATTGATTGGATAAATTGTCCACACACATTGCTCTCAAGGCCTTAATGGGCTGCTGATTGAAAGGAAACCACAAATACCAGCAGGCATTGCAACCCTCCAGGACTGGGGTTTGACACACCTGCTCTAGGGCTTTCTCCCTGTTCCACAGACATGATATTGTCAATGTGCATGCAGACTACATTGCTGCGGTAAAATAGCGTTTTTTACGTTTGGACTGGAGGCCTCTCCCTTGATTATTCTGGCTGAATTGTGAACACTGCAGATTTCATACGTTTTGCTTTTGAAGCCTTTCTGTGGGAAAAAAAAACCTGTTGAACACAGTTCATCTTCAGGGCAGAGTAGATTCCTATTTCTTGGTGGGCATACAGTGGGAGGTGGGAGGTCCCAATGATAGCGGATAGGCAGGGAGCGCTTTCGCGGTAAAGGTGAATTTCGCCTCCCGGCAGTGACCCGAGCCGACCGACAGCGCACCTTCCACCGCCGGTGAAACCACCTCTGCATCAAAGGCGGCGAAAGTGCGGACACAGCACTCCGCGGGAATCGCGGGGAACAATGAGAAACCGACGGAACAAACGGTCACCCCTGCGGAAACTATGGAAACGGATTCTGTCCGCACCGTCAGACCAAGCCGTGCACTAACCACCCTCGGGGATAAAAATAAAAAAGGTACAAGAAAACCCAGCACAATATTGCCTCTAATTGTCCAGAACAGGACATGGGCAGAGAGAATGAAAAAGAAAATAACTGCCTTTTGTTAACCTCGCCCCTCAGGCTTTTATTTCCCTCTGCCTCCTTTCCCTGCTTGAGCCGCGGAGGCCATTCTGGCCCCGTTGTTACCGCAGCGAGGGGGGCCGGTGGATGACAAGATGTTTCGCAACGTGCGCATTACAGCATTACCGCTGGATCACCGCTCCGGAGAAAGGTGATCTGGCTCACCCTCGGCCTGGCGAGCCGCGTTTTTTTTTCCCCTTTCCCTGGAAACGCGGCCAGAGGAGGCGGAAGCGGAGGCGGCAACGGAGCAGGAGGTCGGAGAAGCGACTGATTCGCGCGGAAAGGAACCGACCGCCCCGGCGTCGATCGCCACGGGCGACGAGACCGAGGCGCTTGAACAACCTCCCCTGCAACCCGCATTTGCATGGTCCTGCGGGGGGAGCATTTTCACCGAGGCGAGTTAGAGGCCTCATGTGACTGTCTGCGCTGGGAGAGCCCTATTTAACGTGCGAGCGCACACAGGAGGGCGCGAGGGGAGAGAGCCGGTAGCCGTTAGCCGCGGCACGAGTCTTTGAGGACCGCAGCGGCGTGCCGGATTCCTGGGAAAAGGCACTCGTGCGGCCGGCGGGATAGCGACCGCCTCCGGGCCCCCGGATGAAATTCGCCGGCGAGCGGCGCGGCTTTCGGAGCCGTCGCCGACGGCGACCGGGGCGCGTCTGCCCGCGGGACCCTGGGAATCCGCCAGCGCGGCGCTTCCTTTAACCCCTCGGGGCCGCGCCGACGCCGTGCCTTGGGCTCGTCCCAAATCCCCCCGGATCGCGCTCTTCGCGTAGACAGGCGTAAAGACGGCAGCAGGAGGAGCAGGTGCGGTCTTTTAAAGCGCCTTCATTAGACGGATTTACCTCGCACGCGTTCCCTCAAAAAAAAAAAAAAAAAAAACAGGGCACTGGGGAATGAAGTCGAGTATTACTGTCCCGTAAAACGTTATATTGTTATAGAGCGCCGTTCAGTAACGGGGACAGCGCCGGCTAAAAACGCTGCCAAAGGAAGAATAGGGTTAGCGCTAAACAGAGAGGTCATGTAATGGATGCCAAATGAGACTGTTGATTAGTGTTCACTGTCAGCCACAGTTCAGCGAAGCCGCCCAGGCACAAAGAAGATGATTAACATTAAAACCCTGAATTCCGTTCGTACTGCTGCCTGGACCTAGACTTTCCTTTTTGCGAGGAGTTTTCTGTGTGATGGGTAATCACGAAGTCTGATCACGAAGAACACCGCGAGTGAGTGGCAGGTGTTCTTACTGACAGGTGAGCGCAATCACCTCTAAGCAATCAGAGCCTGATTTGAATGGGAAAACCCAGAGGATTGTGTGTGTGTGTGTGTGGGGGGTGCGGGTGGGGGTGGGAGTGGGGGGGCTTAGCTCCATCAGAGAGCACTGTAGGAATTTGAAAAGGTTAGCGTTTTACACAGCTAGCCTGGGGGAACTGTGGGATTGTTCTGTAATAATCATACCCACCACCCACTTAGGGAAAGACAGAAGGTAAACAGGAACAAGAGAGCGTTAGTTCTGTGTTGTTCTCCGTATCGTTCATAAAGCACAGCTAGCCCACGGTCAAGACAAAGCGCTACGCCGGGCGCTACGCTTCCATCTCTTTCTGGTTGGGCCGCAGAGCGCGAGTTACCGAGATGTACACAGATGCCGACAAATACATCTTCTTCTGCCGAACAGAAGCAGAGGCTGCCTCCCCCCCATCTCCTTCCGGTGCATAAGTAATGGGACAGGGAGCACCTCCGGGCTCGTTGAGCCGCGCTCTTTACCCCCCCCCGCTCTCCCGCCGGCTTCTCTCGCAAACGCGGGTGCGCCCACCTGCCGATTTCCTGACGCGCGGGTGCGAGGCGTGTTTGCGCACTGAATAATATTCCCCTCTGTACAGTTCTTACAGTTCCCTGTGTAAACACGCACCGAAGTGTGTTTGCAAAAGAAAACGAGCGCGAGCGGTAATTCCCCGGGAAGATGGATGGCGTGGGGGCGTAACGACATCACGCCGACGAGGCCGGGGCTGGAGACGAAGAGCAAGTGCGGGGTCTGAAAGGAAGCGCCGGTGCTGGTTTTGACAGGGTTTCCTGCCTCATTAGAGAGGGACGCATTATTTAAATGTCCTTCTGCATTTGGAAAGGTAATCAACCGCGATTTTAATCCGATGGTGCCCTCTCTTTTTTTTCTTTTTTATTTGCCCCTCCCGCGACCTCCCTATCCCAGCATTACAGTTTCGGATCTGTGTTTGGCTGCCTGTTACCCCCTCCCAATGAATGCGAAATTCGCAGCACCAGAGGAGGGGGGAAGAAAGGGGCTTTGGAGCAGATGTACGAGGAGATGGCCTAGTTTATAGGGCGGCGAAGGAGCGGGTTCGGCTACTGACAGCGGCAGTGCTAACAACAGGCCATTAGTCATCGCTTGTAAATTGGCCCCGAAGCCGTAGCCCCCTTCACGCAAACGACGCCGGGGCTCCAAGCGAGAGGTCACCGGCGCCGGATAGCGGCGTCTGATCGCGCGAGACGAGGCTCGGGGGAATCGCGCTCGCCGCTTCTCCGCGGGCGCGGCCTAATTCCCCGGGAAGAATACGAGATTAGCGGATCAGAGACGAGCGCGATGCGGGCTCCATACGTGCCAGAGATCGGGGGGGGGAGGGTGTGGGGGTGGGGGGTGGGGGGGGGTGGGGGTGTGGGTTTAAGAGGGAGGAGGCTCCCGCAGCCACTGTAGACACAAGCTCCGGAGGGGGTCCTCTGCAAGCAGAGGTGAGGAGAGCGGCTCTGGTCTTCTCACTTCACAGGAAATAAGGGAGATGTTTGAAATGGTAATGACTGGGAGAGACTCACTGAAAGACAGAGGAGGCGAGCAGCTTCTCCTGGTGCAGAGTACAGGGTGTGCATATCTATACAGAGGTTCGTAATCACCTCAACTAATTAATATCAAGATGATAGTTGCGTTTTTTTGCATGATAAGGATTCATTTTTGACATGATTTTGCTAATAATCAGCATTCTCACTCTCACACACACATCCAGTAAAATTAGTCCAGCTTCCACCAGGAATATGGGCTCAAATATGCTATTCGAAACACTCAGTTCTGGGCAGACCAGACACTTTGAAGTGGCACTTTGAAGTCATTGGGTTGAATGTTCACTGGTTTAGAAAT